>NC_136487.1:112403924-112531424 GCF_053919585.1 Euprymna scolopes | reverse complement strand
ATATTAAGTATTCGATACTCATTCAGATATAGCTTTCTAACAACAAAATCATTACTTTGATTGATCGCCATTTTTACTGTAGTTTCATGAATTTATGAAAAATGTGATTTTTGTTCACACTATTACAGAATATCATAAACATTCCGTATTGGCATTTAAAATTTTTTTTTTTTTTTTTTTAAATGAGAAATCAGTTTCCTTTTAAAATCCATTTAGAATTATGCATGTAAAATTGAGAAAAGTTTGCTTGAAATGTGTTAACATTATGTGAATAAGCTAAATCTAAACAATGATCACCGAATTTGATCTGATGTTGTGTTTATCTAAAAACGAAACTAAATTTTTCTCGAAATAATTTCTCATTTATTATTTATCTATGCTATTAATAAAATTCTAAATGTTTATTTAAGTATGTGTATGTATATATATATACCAATAAAACTTTTGAACGGATGCACCGAATTGAAAAATTCTTCCCCCACCCTAAAAGGTGAGTTCCTAGATTGTCCTTATCTATATATGGTTTGTAACAAACAAGGCCGAGTCACACAAAAAGCCTGAAATAAGGGTTTTGGGCTGTTCCTTGCAATTGTCAATAAATTTATCTGCCCATGTCAACGGAATTTAGCACTGTCTGTATAGAGTCGCAGTAACATCTTTAGGCACGCGGACAGGACTTGTGGCGCAATGGATAACGCGTCTGACTACGGATCAGAAGATTCCAGGTTCGAATCCTGGCAAGTTCGTAATAATTTTAACCATCATTTTATCCAACGTTTACTCATTATCCTTATCCTTAGTTGGGGGGAGGGGTGTTTTGTATTTTCAGTGATTTCGTTTTGTGCCTATGGAAATTTCCCATACTCCGAGTTCACAGGGTAAGCGTTGATGGTAAGACGATGTTGAGTGTATATGATGTTGAGTGTACTCGATTTTGTGTTTAACTCAGTGTTGTGTGTGCCGACACGGCACTGCCGCTAGTTAATGATATAAATAATAATTTATAATAAAGACAACATAAAACCATTTTTAATTTTAGAAAATTTTTTACGTTCATTACCCAAATTATTTACTGTTAAACTATTGAGCATTTTTTGTGTACAGATATTGATTTGAAATTAACGTCTGAACGACCATTTTTGAAAAGTTTGAGTGTACAAACAATTCTTTTTAATATTTCATCAGATATTTTATCAATTTTACATGCGAAATACTAAATGGGTTTTAAATGGAAATGATTCCTCATTTATTAACATATAAGAAAAATAACAGAAAACCATTTTTAATGCCGATACAGAATTTTTTTTTTCTTGCATTGACCGCAACCTTTAAAAGATTCTTGTAATTTTTCACCAACCTCTCTTAATTCTTCTAGATTATGAAACTTTTCTACACTAGTGCTATTTTTAACTTAATTAGGTAATTTCTTCCAAACATATTACTCTTATAATTTTTTTTTCTTTTAAATCTAATTATGATGAATTAAAAAAAAAATAAACAAAAACTGTATTTTGCCATTTATACGAATCTCTTAAGATTGGTACATTACAATGCTTGCTATAATTAGAAACAGTATTAGTTGAAATACATGCATCTTTCGCGGAAAATAATAAGAGTTAAAGGAAATTCATTAAGTAATTTATTAAATACTAGCCTGGGTGCCCGGTATTGCCCGGATGTTTGGAGGTGTGTGTTGAGCAAAAAAAAAAAAAAGTGGTAGCAGGCAGGCTTGAACCCATACTGCGAAGGAGGAAAAGAATGAAAAAAAAAAAAAAAAAAAACGTGACGCCTTTGCTGTTGCGCCCAAACCGGAAGTGGAAAAAATTTAAATTAAGGTCAGTCAATCGAAAAGAGGGGATGACTGTCGAAAATAAAAAGCGACCTCTCCCTGTAGAAATGTGCCCTGTTGAGAGTGAAGGAATTAATGTTTTTAGCCAATTTGTCGTCCGACTAGGCGCTCTTCAAAACGATACGGATCTCGTGAAAATCCGTCGCATCTGTCGAAAGTTTTAGGCATGCATACATACATACATACATACATACATACATATATACATACATTTAAACCGACAGGTGAGATTTATATTATAGATGGGAACTTGTTTGAAAGATAATTGAAGCCCATTCAAACTGTCAATTTCTGAAAATGTGGTAGTTTTTTTTTAAATTTATTTACCCCCCCCCCCGGTTTCTAAAAATCGATACTATGTTTCGTTTTTTATTGTTTCCAACTTTCAATCATTAAACAATATATACATTATTCGGTAAAAACACGTTGATTTAAAAAAAAAAAAAAAAAAAAAAAAGTTTTGAAGGCAAACTATGGGAGAATACAAATTTTAGATATGTTTTCTGTAGAGAAATGACTAATCCTCTAAGTATATTCATCATGGATGGTTATCTTGAGCAAAGTATGTCTAACAGCCAAATAAACTGAGAAATTAACAAATGAGCAGGCATACTTTCAAATTTCATATCTTTATCTCTATTTATATATTATATATTATTAGGTACGTGCAAAATGAATAACTGATGCTCAAAAAGTATAAACATTTTGACTCTTCCCTTTACTTAAAAATTCACCAAAAATCAGAAAATTAGCCAATTTTAATGAAATTTTCAGTATTTATCAAATAATGATCACGGATTATAAAAAACCCATTATTTTTCTTTGAATCTTAGTGGAAATGTATCTTGATTAAACAAAATCACATTTACTGAAGTTATGGTTTTCAATAGTAAAAAGAAATGGATTTATTTTTGCTTTTTATGAAAATAAAGCCTCATAAATTGTAACAATAAAAAAGAACAAGTAATTTTTTTTCATGAACATTACGGAAAAAGCCCCTAAAGTCTGTATTTATAAATTCGATATAACTCAAAGAAAAAATGTAATTTCTCAAACTACCAATATTATCATTGAATTAAGCATTAAATTTTTACACAAAAAAATTAATTGCACAAAATATTTCCTTTTTTTTTTTTTTCCAAGATTACATTTTTCACATAATTTTTATTTGTAAGATTCTAGTATTTTCCTTGTCTGAATGAACATATAACTTTCAGCTTAACATAATTTTTATATGATCTTAAAAAATAAAATGTTGAAAAAATTTAAAAGCAGGCACACAGAAAAATAAATTTTAAAAAATGGTCAAAATTAATCAAACGTTCATGATAGGAATGTACAGATGCACGGCTGGGAAAATAAAAAAAAAGAAAACCAGCACTCCTTGCCTGACGTCATTTTCAGACAGCTTTTCAACTTTCTGACATTTTTGGGGTTCTGTAGAATCCATGCTTAGACAACTTTTTATTTTTGTTTGAGCAAAGCAATCTCTCACTTTTGGGAGGCTAATTAAGCTATTTTTTTTTTTTTTTTTTTTTTTTTTGTATAAACAAGGTATTTTTTTTATTATTTAATTTAATATCTTAGAATTTTACTAATTATCTTTGCAATAGATCCAGAAAACTAATATTTATCTTTCAAGAGATTTTTGCAACTTTAAAACTTAGCTGAACTTGTCAGTTTCTGAATGTAGCTATGAAAACATTTTTCATTATAACTTTTTTTCACGTGCACAAATATTTTTTTTTTCGTTTTGGAAATGAACTTTATTATCTTTCAAATACAATAAAGAATTAGTCGGAAACCTACAAAAATATTATGATAAACCAGCTTTCCAAACTGTCCTATCTATTTTTCCGACATTTTTTGCCTAAAAATTATAGATATTATATACTACTAAAATACTCTGGATAATGCGTTATAGTTAGAGAAAGGGAGGTGGGAAAATTTTATCTAGATGTTATCTTTAGGTTGATGAACGGCTAGACCACTGGGAGTTTAGTTATATGTATGTAATATAATATAAAGCTGAATGTCTGTGTGTGTCTGGTCACGAATAGGCTCCTATATGGTTGACTATTTTAAAAAACTGATTACATATAATGATAGATCTATCGAGACCCAGGAATGGGTATGTTTGATCTGGCAGAAGGGTGGTTCATTAAAATTGTGGGGGTCTGCGTTCGCGCCTGGTCTACAAAGTATGGAAATAAAAAAATTAAAAAACGTTTACAAGTGTTTTTGATATAGATGTACATAAGAATACTTTGATAAGTATGTTTTAACTTAAATAGGGATGGTATAATAAAATTGTGGGGTTTGCGTTCGCGCCTGGCCTCCATAGAATGGAAATAGGCATAAACTTTAGACTTTTCATATCTATCTGCGTAAGTATACTTTGATAATTATGTTTCAGTTTAAAGAAATATGGTATAATAAAATTATGGGGTGTTCGTTCGCGCCTGACCTCCATAGAATGGAAATATGTCACAAGATTTTTTTTATATAGATCCACAGAATATTGTGATAAATGTTTCAGTGTGAACAGGTATGTTATAATAAATTATGGGGTTTATCTATTTTATTTTTACTTTCATATTTTGCTTTGGTTTTGATACCCCAAATTCGAAGCTTTACAAGCCTTCCTTTTCATTACCTATCATACTTTCATAAATCAGAGTCCATTTTCTGTAGGCTGTTTTTGAACCCAGTTAACGATGGTACTTTTGCTCTTTTGCTAGTGTGTATATATATATATATATATATACTGATGAGTGGTTGGTGATTAAAACAAACTTGTTTTATGAAACCAGTTTTTTATTCTTCCTGATTTTAAAACGTTCTATGTTCTTCGTCAGGAATTATCAGAGAAAAGAAAAAGAACCAGAAATGGGGTTGCCCCTGTGCAAAGTATTAATCTAAAACCTGGACGGTTATATGAAAAAAAACTATGATCGTCTAAATTCTAGCACATTAAAACCCTGCACATGGGCAACCTAGTTTATGCTTCTTTTCCTTTATTCTGATCATTTTTGATAAAAAAAAAAAAAAATGCAGAGCGTTTGAAATGCTTCATTTTTTCTAAAATATTTATGCTTGCAGCATTTCAGTGAAACTTTTAAGCATTTTTATCTACTAATATCATGTGCAAATAACGTAAAGAAATAGTTTATTTGATTGCTGAAATAGATATGTTAAAGCTGTTTAGGACAAGAATAAAAAGTGGCACCATTTTAACAGTCTTTCTAGCTGGAAGCATGTTTGAAAGAAACTGAAGTAAAATACATTTTATTCATTTAAAGAACATAGTAAAAGAGAAATAGAAAACTCGACCAGTCAGAATCAAATATCGATTTGTCATCTGCACTGATATTGATGACAAACTTAAAATAAAAATGATTATATAAAAAGAAATATGTAAAAGTGGTCAAAAAGTCATGCTATCATCTCTTGAAAACGCTCCTGTAATGCAGTATTCACTGGTACTATACTCATTTTATCTCTTGGACTGATCACACCTGTGTAGAATAAGAGAAGGTCTTAGAATTAAAATTCTAAGATTTTCTATTCTAAACAGGATCTTCTCGATAAAATCACTGAATAATTTTGAATCTATTCTAATGTTTTGTTCAGTGCAGGCCCTATTTCCTAGGGTAACGTATGGAATATGGTTTCACAACCTGTGTAAAATGGACCACGGATTCCTGTTTTGGAAAATGATTCCTTAGATGGATTATCGCTAAATCCGTGTTAGCGGATCTCTTTTTTATGCTAAGGCATATATTTTTCAGGTGAAGGAAATAGACTTCAGGATAAACTTCTATAATTCTGTTCCCTCGGGCTGTGTTGAATTTTGACGACACACATTTCCAAACTGAAAGATAAGAAAAACTTTTTAGGTAATATAATTTTAATTAGTGTTACTTTTGTGTGGGTGTGATTTATAGATTGCCTTATTTATGAGGCGTGAGTGGGTGATATCAAAGTAAAACATCAACATCTAATCTGTGCACACTTGAGAATCAATTTCATGGTACCTGTAATATAACACCTACAGGGATCATTCCATTTCTGATAGAATTGCATGAGTGCTAAAAATCTTTCGATTTCTATCTTAACCTTAATTGTTGCATGTATACAAGACGTTAAGTAAACGTTGGTACATTATACGATGTTTTTTTTCTTCCTTTCCTCATATTCCCCTCTTTATTTACGTTATTTGTTATCCACTCTCCTTTTCCTGAGTTAGTGCTGTTAATATTACTTTCCTTATTCCCTCCTCCCACAACTTGTTTCCTTTAAATTTCACTGCCATTAATATTTTACTGTTGCTACTTTTCCTTTTCTTCTTTATTTACATCATTTACTTACTGATATCATTTTCTTACACTGCCTTCATGTTGCTGCTACTACTTATTCTCCTTTTGTCTTTCCTCTTACAAATTCTCCCACTTCCTTCCTCCTACTCCTCTGGTCGTTTCCGTCCCTCTTCCTTCCTCCTACCCCTCCGGTCGTTTCCGTCCCTCTTCCTTCCTCCTACCCCTCCGGTCGTTTCCGTCCCTCTTCCTTCCTCCTACCCCTCCGGTCGTTTCCGTCCCTCTTCCTTCCTCCTACCCCTCCGGTCGTTTCCGTCCCTCTTCCTTCCTCCTACCCCTCCGGTCGTTTCCGTCCCTCTTCCTTCCTCCTACCCCTCCGGTCGTTTCCGTCCCTCTTCCTTCCTCCTACCCCTCCGGTCGTTTCCGTCCCTCTTCCTTCCTCCTACCCCTCCGGTCGTTTCCGTCCCTCTTCCTTCCTCCTACCCCTCCGGTCGTTTCCGTCCCTCTTCCTTCCTCCTACCCCTCCGGTCGTTTCCGTCCCTCTTCCTTCCTCCTACCCCTCCGGTCGTTTCCGTCCCTCTTCCTTCCTCCTACCCCTCCGGTCGTTTCCGTCCCTCTTCCTTCCTCCTACCCCTCCGGTCGTTTCCGTCCCTCTTCCTTCCTCCTACCCCTCCGGTCGTTTCCGTCCCTCTTCCTTCCTCCTACCCCTCCGGTCGTTTCCGTCCCTCTTCCTTCCTCCTACCCCTCCGGTCGTTTCCGTCCCTCTTCCTTCCTCCTACCCCTCCGGTCGTTTCCGTCCCTCTTCCTTCCTCCTACCCCTCCGGTCGTTTCCGTCCCTCTTCCTTCCTCCTACCCCTCCGGTCGTTTCCGTCCCTCTTCCTTCCTCCTACCCCTCCGGTCGTTTCCGTCCCTCTTCCTTCCTCCTACCCCTCCGGTCGTTTCCGTCCCTCTTCCTTCCTCCTACCCCTCCGGTCGTTTCCGTCCTCCTCGTTTACCTCCTTCCTTTTCTTTCTTCTCCTCTAACCATTTTCCTTATTCTCCTCCTTGCACCACTTCTCACCTCATTCTTTTACTTTGCTTTTCTAAGAAATTGAATATACAAAAAAGCATGTTTATCGGTTTTTGCATCGTGTGAGGGATGGGGAACCTGGATAGATAAAAAATACAATTAAATCAACTCCTACAATAAGCTTTTATTTTTTTAATCTGTATCGAAAGGTCTCATCAGAAATGGGTGAAACTTTTTTTCACTTGTGAAATTTGTAAATAACATTTGACATGTTAAAAAATCGAATGGTGAAGAAAAGAAACTGAAGATAAAAGGGAACATTTCGTGGGAAGAGGATGGAGGTGAAATCAGGTGAGCATAAAAACATTCAAATTTTTTTTATTTGTTGAGGAGAAAACAGATTATCCATAAAATGAAAAATAAACTAGACTAGGGGAAAATGTATTCAACCAATTGTGTTAGAAAATAGAGAAATTGATTAGTGTAAGGGGTGTATGCTAAAACTCTGGAGGCTTGGAATAAAAAAAATACTGCTATTAACTTAAATTCGCCATATCAGTTTAAACACGTTTGAGAAGTTTTTGATCTGTAAAGTAATCTGTAATTAAAATTTTTATATTAATAACTAGAAAAGAAAAACAAATATTAAAAAATGTTCTAATGCTGTACGCTGACGTCATGTGTAATACATTTTAAAAATACCATTAGAATAGTTTTTTTTTTTTTTAACCCAATTTTAAGTTTCATTCAAATGTATGAATATATTTAATATTAATTAACTATAATTAATAATATACTTCTAACTATTTAATTTACCATGAAACTACAGTAAATTGTAAAACCCATTTTACATATATATAGGGGGTGAACAAAAAAAAAAACGGGGCCCCAACTCTAATTAGGCCCCGTTTCTTAGTGTTTTGTCCAATTGAAATGAAACTATGGTCATAACTAGTTTATTATATTCAAAACATCACATCAAAACACTACGGTCTTTGACCCTTTTTCTCCGTTCTACAGCATATGTTCCAGATGGCCTCCATTTAGCTTTTTTTTTTTTTTTTTTTTGTGGTCACCCTGTCTATATGAACTATTGTGATTTTACACTTTAAAACTAAATAGCAGTGCATGTAACAAATGAATATCGAATACTTTATTCTGATTAGCAAGTGGAGTATGGAAACTTTCAGATGTTATTTATTTATTTTTTTTTTTAGATAAAAATAAATTCCAATTGGTTTTATTGATTACATATTATATCTGAATCCGATCTAATAATTATCAGTTATGGAAATTTAAATTTAACATTTTTGTTACATACGCTAGATTCAAAATAGTGTCTACAATTATGTATTTAGTCATTTATTTTACTTTTGTTTACACTACAATTGTTTTGTTATTTTACTTTTGTGCTCATTTTGAAGGCCACTTCGAATGCTTCACAATGTTCTTTTTTTAATATCCGTTCATCATCCTTCACTTGCCGACATATTAGGTTGACGCAAAAGTTTTTGCCGATTTTAAAATTTAATCTTGAAAATGAAAAACAGTTTTTTTTTTTAATCTTTCTTCATAACAATAATGACCTTTGCTTTTTTATAAGTTGATTCCATCTGTTAACGAGCTTATAAATGCCTCGCTTGTAAAATTAAGTTTTGATGTGAAATATGAACATAACTCTTGTATAATCTCTACGTGATATTAACCTAAGGCCATCCAAATGATTTTGTAATCCTCAAAATGTCATAATTCAAGGGGACTTGGCCAGGAGAACATGCAGGTGGGACAAGCTTTCCCAACCAAATTTCTTAGGTGATCGTTGGTCAGTGATGCTGAGTGAGGATGAGCATTATCATAATGGAATATGATCCCCTTTTTTTGTTGGCTAAAGAAGGTTGTTTTTGGATCAACATTAGTGAGAATATTGCCGGAAAATATGAATGTTTTAATAACACTCGCCAACACATTTTTTGGTGCCCAAGGTTTCTAAGCTGATTTAGACTAATTTGGGGGTGCTGATTCTGAAAAGTTTCAGATGTCGGTTTTCCTCCTTTTTCACTACTACAGCTTTTTTTCTCAAAGAGAACTTGACGATCTAACTAGAGATGTCAACCTTCCCAAAGAATCTTCTGAACCTTTAGCTTCAAAATTCAAAGAAAAAAATCTTTGAGCCTGGAACTCTCATAACCTCCTACAGAAAACGCCATATTGAATTCTTGCCGTATTTTACTCAGGAAAACGACATAGCAATGACGTTGCTGGCCTGTTGCAGCAGCCTGGTGTCGAACAGTATTATTCTCAAGATTGGCGCCTTTTTATAGACCGTTCCAAAAGAAGTTTAAAATGTGTTTTTCTTCATAATACTATTCTGGGAAAGACAGCACCAATAGATCATTGGATCATATGTGTCGATTTGAAAATGGTTAGGTTTCTCCTGAGGCTATAAGGTGGCTACACTAAACTTCCTTGCTTCTTGTGTTTGTAGGATAGCAGGACAAAAACCAGAGCACTGGATAAAAAAGATTGGCCTGTGCACAGTGAACTGATTCCTGGCTCTCTCAATGGTCTGGCTTCTTCTTTGGTGGAGCGTTCTAAGATTGTTTCCTCCTCTTCACATACTGTTTGGCATCATGAAACAGTTTGTGAAGGCTCCTGAGAAAGATGGCGATAGTTTCAAATATATTTGCATGGAATTTCCAGGCCTAACCATAGAGAAATTAAAAGCTGGAACTTTTTATGGACCCCAGATTCAAAATTTGATGAATGACACAAATCTATGTAATTTTATGAATCCTGGGCGGTGTTTACGATTGTAGTAAAACCCTTGGGGGAAAAATAAAGGTGCCCAACTACAAAGAGCTTGTTAAGACATTACACACAAGTCAACTGGGTGTAAATATGAGCATCAAGTTAGATTTTGTGCACAACTATCTTGCTAGTTTTCCAAAAAATTTAGGTGATGTAAAAGCAACGAACAAGAGAAGTGCTTCTATCAAGACATCAGCGACATAGAAATTCACCATCAAAGTCGTTGGGATGTCACCATACTTGCAGACTACTGTTGGTCTATATCAAGTGCGGTGATGCTGAAATCCTCCCACATTCTAAAAAAAAATCAGTAAAATGTTTATTTATGAATAATGTCTATGCTTAGCATTTTTTTACAACTTCAAGCTTTAATTGTGAATATTTTGATGTGATTTCATGAATATGTGTCTTTAAAGTTACATAAAAATGTTTCTTCGATTTGCCTGTTTTTATTCTACCTATTTACTATGCCTCCCCACGAGACAGTTAGACACCAGGGTCGTTTTTTAACGTGGCTTCATACAGTATTATAAGTTGAGGATAATGTTGCAACTTAATATATACATAGTAGCATAATTTATAAATTGTGTATTTGAAGTTTTTCATTTAGAGAATTTGCAACATCATAGTGAACATAGTTTTTTTTTGTTTTTTTTTTCCACAAGTAAAAAATAAAAATTTGGATGAACAAGATTGTTTCTTTGACATGAGTAAATAAACATCATTTTTTTGTATATTACATCTGATATAGTTCCTATTTACAATGCCTCCCCACAGGACAGTTAGACACCAGGGTCGTTTTTTAATGTGGAGAAAAGGAACAAAAATAAAAATAGTCTCAGTCGTGAAAGACTTCTCCTCCACTGACAGAACAAGAAATTGAAGTGCAGCATCTGAAGAACAGATGTAGTTCAATTCAATTCGCAACACCCACATCAGAGCCAATGAATATGGCATTAGTCATCTGGATTGCATAACCCTAATCCTGATGGTTTGACTAACCCTATCCCCTCTAAAAAATGAGCTGCCCTCATACAGGGTACACTTATATAATTAAACCGTATGTCATATTGACACCTCAGTAGCATCATTATTTTTGGGGGGGATTCGAAACACTTGTACAACCACGCTCATATCAAGGATTACCTTGATCCCCATCCTTATCACTGGTCCATGTCTAATGGATGTCTTTCCTTCTACTTTAGCCGGCAGTGTTTTTATTACTTGTGTTTTCAAACACCACACTAGTAATTCTATCTTGGCCATATTCTGAGTAATTGTGGTCATTTTCATATACATTTAGGGAAAAATATGAATCTGTGCATATTCCTCACGAACTCTGTGTAAAGTGTAAAGTTTGTTTCACTTTATTGGTCCCCCCCCCCCGGACAAAGGAGGGATTGAAGTCGTAATTCACTCCAGTTTGTTTGTTCGCACTTTTCTCAATAACAACGCCTTGGATTTTTTTTTTTTTAAATTTTGCACAAACATTAGTCATGGTGAAAGTAAATTTTTGCCAGAACGGATCTTCCAGGATTACTCTGGCTTCCCCACTATAGGGCATTATAGGGGTAAAATTGCCTCCGAATTGTTCATCCATTCATTTGCGCGTACTTTTCTCAGTAGCCACGCTTTGAATTGTTTGAAATTTTGCACAAACATTAGTCATGGTGAAAGTAAATTTTTTTCACTTGTGGAGGAGGACACCGCATGCTCGGTGTTTTTTAAAACCTCAAAGTAGACAACTATTATTTTCTTAGATTTAAATGGAGTTATCTCCTTTACTGATTTTTGTTTTTGGATAATTTATTTTTTATTTTTTATTTATTTATTTATTTTTTTTACAATGGAATCGCCACTTACCAAGGCCCGAAGGCCACTCGAGGATAAGGTTTGTAAGTTGGTAGTTTAGAATTATTAATGGTATGGATTGAGAAGAATTTGGATTATTTAAGGGGACGGCTCAACAAGAACTTGTTTATATTGGACTTGAAGGCTACCATATTGTAATCGGCTGGAAAGCAGGACAATGGAACCGTGTTCCACATACAGGCAGTTCTGGGAAGGAAGCTTTGTTCATGGAATCTGTTTAGAATTAAGCACAGATGAAGAGCGGGGGAAAATTGTTGATAGTGGTTGTAGATAGTCAAACGTGTTTTGTGAAAGTTTGGCAAGGGAGGAGCAAAGATTGGAGCTAACACGAGTACTTAACATGAAAATGACGATAGAGCAAAGATAGGCTCGCAATGTCTCTTCTGTGGAAAAAGGGTTGCAGGGATGAGAAAAGCATCACCTACTAGGTTTCGAAGCCGGTTTTGAACTCTATCAAGGCAAGATAGGGTGTGCTGATATGGCAACAGTACTCCATTTTAGTATTTGGCTCTTATGCAGATAGAGAATTGCATCGGCAGGGAGATAGCTACTGGAGTGGTACAATGATCCAGCCATTTTTCTAGCAATCTTGGCAAGATTTGATGTATGCGTTCCATTTTAGACCAAGAAGCTTGTCAAGGCATGGTGCTTCCCCAAGATGAGAACCATTCATTTCAATTGCAGTCAGATATGGGGGAGGGGAGTCAGAACGAGTCTGATGAAAAAAAGAAGCTTGGTTTTAGATATATTAAAATTAACCAGCCAACATTTCCCCCATTGCACCATGTGCTCAAGACCAGAAGAGAGAATCGGAAAGATTTTGGTCATTGTTAGCCTTTAAAGTATTGCTATAGATTGTGGTGTCATCTGCATAAATGTTTATGAATGATATAAGAATATGCTTTCGGAGATCATTAATCAAGAAGAGTTGGGCCCAAGATGAAACTCTACGGGATGCCAACATTGATATTATGAGCTTCTGATTTCTGCCCATTGACGACTACTCTTATAAGCCTACCAGAGAGAAAGGATTTAATAATTGAGAAGACATTTCCAGCTATTCCATAGCAGGAAATCCTGTAAAGTAAACCTTTATGCCATACCCTATCAAAAGCTTTTGATATGTCAAGAGCTATTGCTCTAGAAACAAAGCCCTCATTGAGAGATTCACTAATCCTGTGTGATGTTAGCACATCGACCGTAGATCTAGCAGAACGGAAACCATATTGAGTAGGTTATTTTTGCTGAGGTAGTTGACCACTTCTCTATTTATCACAGATTCCAGTATACTGGTGCAACCATATCAGACTGTCGGAAGATGACTCCTCAACCAAATGCACCTACATCAACACCTTTTTGTTTTTTCTTTTCTCTCTTTGCACAACTAAATCATGTTCTGCAAAATCTAAAACAAAAACAGTCCCTCTCCCCTCCCTTCCATCCCCTCTCTTTTTTTTTCTACCCCCATTTCCCTACGGGCGTAACACACCAATCAAGAGTATTATAAACCCTTTACCTTGCAGAGTTAAATCATGTTCTACTGGACCAGGAACCAAAGCAACAAAATCTACAAATCTTTACCTTTAGCTATACCTTATTCTACAAAATCAGTAAACCAGAACTCATGAATAAATATAGAAAGGTGTAAACAACTCGAAGTACAAAATTTTTTTTTTTTTTTTTTTTCCTCGCCCTGTCGGTAGGGCACTACGGTAAGCTAACTGCCCCCCCCCCCACTGCAGAGGTTAAAAATCCCTCAATGGAACAATCAGTTAGGCATGGGTTGGTAATGTTTTAGAACGTGATCCTGGTGACTGAGCTGTCCTAGACCTGGATGCATAGCAGTCTAGGTACCGCAACACATTACTTCGGCTCTTATTTTGGCTAGATGAGCAATCGGAGAGGTCTGATTCGGCCAGTCACGTCAAGCCCTAATACTTATATAAAACCAACTTACTTCAGACAACATAAACCATGATACACATCCAAAAATCATCTGACTCTTAACCACAAATAAGAGATAGAGCATAAGTATCAGAAGGTGGTGGCAAGTCAATCCACTAGTATGGAAAAGCTGCTAGAGGAAAGGATTAAAACTGAAGTTTTTATAAAAAATAAAAAAAAAAAAAAAAAAGGGGCCAAGAAAACCCAAAATGCTAACAGCTCCCTACTAGCGAGAGGTATACCGTGTTTGTATATCTAGGATAATAGGACGAACCCCCCCCCCCCTGGCTAACATCTCCCACTGAGGCGGGTGGGGAACAAGGAAGATGAAACTTTAAAAAAAAAAAATATTAATGGCATCCAACAAAAGACCCCATATCGATTCCAGCTTGAAATACTTAGAATCAGAACGAGACAACAGAACTAACGATAAAATATTCCCAAGATTCATCGTTTTTGAGTCAAAAGAAAGCAACACTCCAATCACTGAATTATCCCCATTCATCATAGAAAAAAATAATTAGATCTATAACAAAATCTGCATCAATTAAAAAACTAATAACACACAACTTATAGAAGTATCCAATAAATTCTCAGCGACTACACTTCTAAACCAAAACCATATGCACAACCTTAAAATAAAAGCTTACTCCACACCACTTTGAACTCCTCAAAGAGCATGATAAAAAGCCCAGAACTCTCACTTTATTCGCCAGATGAAATTAAGAGTAACTTAAAGGAACAAGGCGTCATAGACATCCAAAGAGTAACAATAAAAAAAAACACTAAATAATTCCAACGAACACCTACATCCTCAACTTCAACACTTCCAAACCTCCTACTGAAATAAAAATCGGTTATTTAATAGAAAAAGTTCATATACCAAACCGTTTGCGATGTCACAACTGTCATAAATTTGGTCATCACAAAAACAGATGCACCAGACCACCAACATGTAAAAACTGTGGCAAAATTGGAGAACACATTATTTGCAAAATGTCATTAAAATGCGCAAACTGTAAACAAAAACACAACTGACTCGAAGAATATGCAGTTTGGAAGAAGGAAAAAAAAAAATAACTACAATGAAACACCAAAAATCTCTCAAACCCAGAAGTGAGAAAGTTAGTTGAGAGCACATCATTCACCAACATATGCAAATATAACTAAAATGACAAATCGATTTCAAGACAAGAAATGGCACAAAACAATCTGATTGAATTGATGAAAGAATTAAGATTACTAGTAAAAACATTACAGGAAAATTTAACTAAACGGGACCTGAAGAAAAATCCTCAATCCCAGAATGATGAAATTGAAAATACTACAAACCAATCAAAACAGCAAACGCCAAACTTACTCAATACTACTACCAAACCCAAGAATCTTTCACCCACCAAACAAAACCTAAAAAAAAAATCAACATAATAGAAATGATGCTGTTTGAGGATGAAAATAAATTCGAAAACCAAGAGCCAAGAAAGATACTCAAGACAGAAAATCAAGAAGCCCAAATAAAAATAAACCAAAAAGCCTGTAGATGGAAAAATCTCATCAACACTCCCAGTCTAGATCCAAACCAAAAATAACACCAAATGAAGTGCCAAATAAAAAACCTAAAACAATATAAAAAAAATGGAAATGGATGAACATTAACAAGCACCTACAAGACCTTCTCAGAAGCAAGAAAGATAATAGAATAACAACACGCAGAGGGATAATAATCGATCCATGCATGGAGATAAAAGAACACAAATCATTCAATGGAATTATCATGAACTAAAATCAAATTATACCAAACTCTTTATTATTTCACTTTTCAACCCAGCCATAATTTACCTTCAAGAAACCTTCCTGAAACAAGACCTCAATATAAAGAATGACCAAATATTTTAATTACACTCATAACTCCAGGGTCAGAGTCTCTGGGGGAGTAACTATTCTAATCAAAAATGATATACCCTACAGCAAAATAAACATAATCAACAACCAAGCAATTGCCATTAACATCACCCTACATAAAACAATGACCATATACTCTCTATATATCCCACCAAATGATGACATAGATAAAAACGAATTGAAAAAACTGATTGACCAATTACTTAAGCCTTTCATCCTTTTAGGAAACTTCAATAGTCATAACGTCCTATAGGTATGTAAAGACACTAATAAAAAGTGCAAAACATTGGAAGAGTTTAACGAAAATGATATATACTTCCTCAATGATGGTGCACCTACACACATCAACCCAACTAGCAGAAATCGTTCAGCCATCGATCTAAGCTTATGTGACCCATCACTGTATATGGATTCTAATTGGAAAGTACATGATGACACTTGTTGCAGTGACCATTTGATAATATTGATAGAAATCCCAAAATTCAACAATGTAAAACTTCCCCGATGGCAACTAAATAAGGCCAACTGGCAACTATACAAAGAAAAATGTAGGTATAGGTTGAATCACATAGTCAATATCACAGTAAAATCTTTTACAGGAACATTACTAGAAATTGCAAATGAAGGCATTCCTAAAACCTCAGCATCTAACACACAGCAGACCCTAGTTCAATGATAAATTGCGGAAAGCAGCTCTTAAGAAATTTTAGAAGCAGCCGACAACTACAAACCTGATGGAATACAAATTAAACAGAGCTAAAGCTCGCAGAGTAACAGAGGCAACTGAAAGAGAATGCTGGAAAAATTATGTCAGCAAGTTAAATTCCTCCATGGAACCGAGAGCAATATGGGAGATGATTTGAAAAATTGCAGGTAAACATCAATCAACACCAATTAAACATCTTAAAAAAAAAAATAACCCCAGAATAACCGATGAAAAAAACATAGCAAACTTAGTAGATGAAACTTTTTCCCAAAACTCCTAATCAAAACCATAGCACCAAATTTATAACAATTAAAGAAAATGCAGAACAGTACAAACTAAACTTTAAATTGAAAAACCCAGATTACAATAAACTGCTTACATTAACCAAATTAAGATTCTATTAAAAGATCTCACAACACAGCCCAGACGAAATCCATTACAAATTCTTATGACAACTTGGTAAAGAATCAATAAAATTACTATTAAGAATTTTCAACAAATTATGGACAGAAGACAAATTCCCAGACTTATAGAGACAAACTACAATAATAGCAATTCCAAAATCAAGAAAAGATCATTCAAACCCACAAAACTACAGACCAATCCCATTAACTAGCTGCTTGTGCAAAATAATGGAAAGGATAGTAAATGACATACTTGTTGGGTATCTAGAATCCAACAACTTTATTTCTAGCCTATAATGTGGTTTCCATAATAAAAGCAGCACAATTGATCACCTAGTTTAATTGGAAACTGCTATAATGGAAACATTTCTCGGGAATGAGCACTTATCAGCAATCTTTTTCAACTTAGAGAAAACCTATGATCCTACATGGAATTATGGAATTAGAACCTTACATAAACTAGATTTAAAAAGCAGACTCCTACAATTTATAAAAGGACTTATTGGACCACAGATTTAGGGTCTGCATTAGATCTGCTTACTCAGATACCACAAATTAAGAGTGTGTCCCTCCTCAAAGCAGCATACTACCCATGACACTATTTAATATCAAAATGAAAAGCATAGTGAAATGTTTGGATCCTAGCATTGAGGGATCTTCATATATAGATGACCTCTTGGTGTATTGCAGATCAAAGTATGTACACACCATTGAATGAAAACTTCAACAATGCTTAGACAAGTGGTCAACAGAAAATGGGTGTAGATTCTCCAAATCAAAAACCAAATGCATTCATTTGTCACAAAAGAAAACTTCATAATGACCCTACTTGAAACTTGAAAGAACAATAATCCCCACTGTAGAACAAATTTCTTGGACTGATATTAATAAAAAAAAAAAAGAAAATGACATTCATCCCCCACCTGAAAAACCTGAAAAACCTAAGAAATAGTTGCAATAAAGGCCTGCAACTACTAAGTGTTATAGCACCCACACAGAGTGGGTGGGGGGGCGATCAAGAAACTCTAACAAAGTTATATAGAACTTTAATTTGATCAAGATTAGACTATGGCAGTTTCATATACCGATCAGCCAGAAAATCCTACCTAAAAACTTTAGATCCAATCTGCCATGGAGGCCTGAGATTAGCACTTGGTGCTTTTAGAATGCTCCCAGTAGAAAGTCTTCATGCAGAGGCTAACGAAATTCCTACAAATATAAGTCACAAACTGGATGCCCAATATTACACTAAATTAAAAGCACACCGAAATCCAAAATATAAAGAATCATTCGAAACAAATATATAAACCATAAAGCTCTTTAGTCTTAGAATGGAAACAATTCTACAGAAATCAGAAATGGCTGTAGAAAATATTCAAGAACATATACTGACTGAAACCTCACCTTGGATTCTCCAAAAACCCAAAGTTTTACTAAAATTATTGAACTCCCAAAAGCAAAAACCTACCAAGAGAAAGCCTGTGATGTTACATATAGGGGTATCATAGAGGGGCACCAAATTGACGTTTGGTGTATAACATAAAAGAATTCCGTGTGCGTATGATCGTCTAGTTTCATATGCGGTTGTGTGTGTTCATCTCTAATTGTTCATATGCTTTTGTGTGTGTGTTACATGCATTTTCTTCGACATACCTTACTTCATGTGTCGTCGATGTGATCCATCTGGAATTCATCTTCTCTTGAGCGGGAGACTGGTACCTGTTAGACGAAGATTTATCACTCCAAGACTATGAATGGGTTTTATAGTTTTTTATTTACCTCCCAGATGCCGACACAGAATATGGAAGTAAATCTTGCTTGCTTTGAACACGTCAGCGTCCTCCACTCCCAGTGAAGGAGAGGGAACAGCTATTAAGCCGTCCGTCTTCTTCAAAGCCCAAATCCAGTCTCACAGATCTAGCCAACCTGACCACGTCACTCATACGTAATCTGGTCAGCTGACCCTCGGTTCTGGTAAACGTGTCTACACTCCACGTTTACTCACCTCTCTCTCTCTCTCAATCCATTGTGTAACAGTGATATTCTCCTGAAATACTCTGACCATTCACATATTTTCACTGACAGCGCCAAAGAGCACAGTAGAGTGGCGTGTTCTGCCATATCGAATGAAATAACCCAAAAAAAAATAAAGGCCATCCAACGGAAAACTATTTTTACTGCTGAAACCTATGCCTTCAACCGAGCACTCAACATTTTACAACAAAATAAACATGAGAAATTCCTAATACTCTCAGATTCACTTTCTGTACTAACATCACAGAATAAGAAAACTCGAAAACCCTCTAATCATTAAACTCCTAAACAGAATTGGCTCATTATCTAAACACAAAGAAATAATTATATGCTGAATCCCAAACCACATTGGAATAAAAGGAAATGAAAGAACAGACTTAGCAGCTAAATCTGCACTAAACTTGAACCCTGCAGCAATAAACATTTCATATACTGACTTTAAACTCCAAAACAATCAACAAGATTAGAACAATAGTCCGAACAATCCAAATACAAAAATAATCATCGATCCTTGTTTCAAAAATATACAAATATAGAAAAAATTACATTTCTAGTTTGCATTAAAAAAAAAAAAAAAAATTTCTTATTTTAATTTTTAATGCAAATTAGAATTTTTAAATATCGTAGCACCAAACACAAAACTCACAATTTCTTATGAAGCAAAGTTTTGTCATTTTGTATCTGCACTAATTCAATGCGAGGTTGCTGCTTCTGAACACTCCTGGGTGCAAAGTAAACTCCCAAGATACCATCTATTATTTTTTATTAAGAGAGAAAACACTTGTCCACTTTTTATTTTATTTTATTTATTTTTAATCCACTCCACCGTCCCTTCAACCCACTTATCGTTCATTGACCTTTCATTTTCTCATCTCCTCCTTAACCTAATTATCATTATTAGTATCCAATGCCAACAGTGGTCACTAGGAGTTCCTGCATCCAGTAATCTATGATATAGAAGAGGAGGAGAGTTAATAAGATCAAGCTTGAAAGAAAATTTCATTAATAAACAAATGTGTTCATTTTAAAACAATTGTTGTCATTTTATAAATAAAAATTCAGAATCATCCAATTTTTATTGAAATTTTGGTGCTTGTCTATACTCCCTTCTCCCAATAAAAGAAAAAATGAAGAAAAATTTGATATATAAATTTTTCATTTTTCTTTTTTTTTTTCTTTTATTTGAGCATAATTTGATTATTTAAGGGAATGATTTAACAATTTGTTTATATTGGACTTGAAGATGACCATATTGTAGTCGGCTGGAAAGCAGGCGAGTGGAACAGTTCTACAGGCAGGCAGTTCTAAGAAAGAAGCTTTGTTTATGGAATTTGTATTTAGATTTAAGTACAAATAAAGAGTGGGAGAAATTGTTGACTGTGGCTGCAGATAGACAAGTGCTTTTGTGAAAGTTTGGTAAGGGGTTGCCATAGGTTGAAGCTCAGATGAGTACTTGCCATTTCCACAACATTTTGGTCAATGTAATACCTAACATTTTTGTCGAACTTGGGAATCTGCACGAAAGTTGAACAGAACCTTATATTTAATCCATGGGAGCAGCATGCTTTTGTTCTAAGATCATGCCATGATTGGGTAGAAGTCTTACATAATATGCAATTGAATTCTGAGGGTTAAACCTCCAACTTTCAGAAGAATATCACAACTTTATAATTTTACCTAGTATTATGCCACGAGTTTTTATATAAATTCTCTAACCTTTGTTTGTATAGGGAACACACACAAACGTACACACGTATTGACATGTACTAATATATTTGATATCAGATGATATAGATTTAAAATGGAAAAGAATAAACAAACTGCTTTGATTCGTCTGTTCAGTTGTTTGAATAAAACCCACTGAACAGAAGAATCGTTGGGCATTTTGTTTCTTCCTTTTAAATTTATATATAAAAGTGAACGTGTCTGTGTACATTTCCCTACGCAATAACTCTGTCAATTTTTAGTCTACAGACTCGAAATTTGATATACAGGGTACTGAGATTTGGGAAAATCTATGTGATCGGTTGTCGGCCAGAAGTTGGCTGTTAAGGGGTCAAAGTTCATTGATTTGACCTTTGAGAACTCTACCAAACTCCTCCAACAATTTTGAGTCTAAACACTTGAAATTTTAGATATAGGTTCCTTGGACATGGATATAACTTAATAACTTGATTTGAGCCCCAAAAAATATTAAGGGATCATAATAGGGGTCAAAGTTAAAAATTGACCTTTTTTGCTCAACATACACCTTCAAACACCCGGGCAACGCCGGGCTGAAATGCTAGTATAATAAATACAAACATGCATCGAAATATCATATTTAAGCATATTTTATGACCGGACAATGCTGGGCGCCCTGCTACTATATAATATATGTAATGATAATTAGATTAAGTATTTATAGTTTATGACTTTCAGTTGTAGTTCTTTTTTTTCAGCCTTAAAATCCTTTAGCTCCACTGCTTATTTCCATTCTTGTACTGTTAAATAAACCAAATGGCTTAAAATATCCCAGTGACAGGACGCCAGTCTGTCACCAATCCTACTTCCCAGAAAGGTTAGTATCCATCTGTACACCAGCATTCAGTATTCCCAAATGATCACTTGTATAAGAATTGACCAAGCTCAACATTGCTTAACTTTCGTGATTTGACATGGACTAATGTGTCAATGTTGTTTTCACTTTTTATGACAAACATTCTTGGAATGGAGGAAAGAAAAAAATCAACAGATAAGTATAGGTATATTATAAACAGGGGTTTTATTGTAAATAAAATCTGCAGTTTATATCTATATTTATACTTACCTGTATAACCAATGCAATGAATAGAATTTGTGGCAGAATTCTGGCTGGTGAAAGAAAGAAAAAGAACATATTCACTTAGTCTTTTGCAATTCTGGCTGTTCTAAAAATGGAGGTGTTTGCAATATTTCCTTTGCCACAAACAACATTCCTAAGATAAACATGCAAATATGTTCTGAAGACTAATGAGTTGCTTGGGGGATGTTTCTCAGTGAAGTTGCATTCAATAAAACCCCAAATAAAGTATCTTGAGTCCTAAAAGTTCTTTAGATTTACTTGATCCAAAGTCTCATGTACGTTTTATAATAAGCACAATTGATGGAAGTTTTACTAATCAACACGGGTAGATATTGGTTCTTCTAATCTATTATATCTATAAAAGTGTGTGTGTGTTTCCCTACACAATATATCTGTCAAACTTCAGTCTAGAGACTCAAAATTTGATATACAGGGTACTGAGATTTGGGAAAATCTTTAATCGGTTTTCATCCAGAAATTTGGCTGTTAAGTGGTCAAAGTTCAACGATTTGACTTTTTGAAAACTCTACCAAACTCCTCTGCCAATTTTGGGTCTAAACACTTGAAATTTTAGATATAGGTTACTTGGACATGGATCTAACTTAATAACTTGATTTGAGCCCAAAACAAATGTTAAGGGATCATGATAGAGGTCAAAATTAAAAAAACAAAAAAAAAAACAAATTTGACTGCTTCGATCTCTACCAAATTACTCAGACAATTTCTGCTCTAAACATTTGAAATTTTACATAAAGGGTATTCAGAGATAGGGCAAGCTTTTTAATCAGTTTGGGTCGAAAATTTGAGTTACCTATATATGTTTGCATGTCTGCCTAAAACTTTCAACAGAGGCGACTGATTTTTACAACATCAGTATTGTTTTGAAGTTCGACTTTTCAGACGATAAATATCGAAAAATTGGCTAAAAACGTTAATATCTTCACCTTCAACTGGGCACTTTTATACAGGGAGGGCTCGCTTTTTTCGCCGATATTTTCGAAAGTCATTCTCTCATTTCAATTTTCTAGCCTTAATTAAAATCTATGTCACTTTCGGTTTGACGGTGATCGTAACAGCAAAGACGTCAGGTTTTTTTCCCCGTTTCCTCCTTTGCGGTACGGGTTTGAGCCTGCCTTCCTACTATAACTTTTTTTTTGCTCAACATACACCTCCAAACACCAGGGCAATGCCGGGCACCCATGCTAGTAGGTAATAAAAAGCACTTCATTATACTGCCATAACAGTTTTGTTCTTTTAATGTAGACAATAGTATAGAGATAGGTCTTCAGTTATTCCTAAGTTTAATAAAGTCTGGAATAAGCCAGAAGCAACCAAATTCTCTTCTAATACTGAGTCTTGACAAATTTCTTCAAGTTCAATTGAATATTAGCAGCAGAAGCTAAGAATATTAAAAAGACAGTCTTTCATTTGATTTCCATAGAATTTAAGGATTTAAATGGATATCTACTGGGAGTCCTTAGAATAATGGTATCAGTTAGGGAGAAGCGGTCTAACTAAAGGATTAACATTCAAAATGCTTTTAGCCAAATCTGATGAAAGGTTGTCTGGATCTGCAGAACTACTGTTCCGACCATTTTGAATAGCTGTTATTACTCTTCTATATCCAGACAGATTGAAGATGCCCCTCAAACAGTTTTGTTTGGATTCAGACTCATGGGAAAGCCTAGTTTAAAATTATAAGCCACAGGGGCCATGATTGCTAAATCTGCACACATTAAGAAACACAACAGGAAACATGTTATTTGAAAAGACAGAACAGTCAGTACTTCTGCTACAGAATCATTCGACAGATGCCCTGCATGTGGGAGATACTTCAGAGCTTGAATCGAACTGACAAGCCATCTCCGGACCCACAAAATAACTGTATGATCATAGTCATCTCCACAAGCAATGAACGACTTTAATCATATTAATTTATTTTTATTTCGGACTACTAGTCTCATCTTTATTACTTGTTGTTTTTCATCTTTTATTGGTTTGTTTATTCACAACGTTTCGGCCAACTAATTCCTCTGGCTTTCGTCAGGTGATAACCGTGACGAATAGGAACTTCGAATCTCCTAACTGCATTCTCAGCCATCACTGCCATCCGTAGTTGTTGTCGTCTCACCACATTTTTGGCCAATTAACCTCTGGCACACTTTGGGTGGGATTGAAACCGCTATCTTCAGACAATGTTCATCTGGAACTGTAGGAATAATATAAGGAATAATATATATACCAATCGGTACGGACCCGACTATGGAAGATCAGATAATAAATAAAAGTGGATTTATAAGATCAAAGAATCCAACCTTGATCGCCCTTCGGGGCCCGTGGCGCAGTTGATAGACGTTGAATCTCTACAGTTCCAGATGAACATTTTCTGTCCGTGTTTGGCTAAAACTTAGAAATTGCCAAAAATACAATTATTACATCGTGGTAGTTATGGCCAAAAAACGTAACTAAGAAAATTTTGGAAGAAAAATGGGTGCTTGTGCTGTAGTCGACAAATAGATTTTTTTTAAATATATTGTTTTAGGCAAGAACAATATTGCGTACTTACTTGTCATGTCGAAAATAGTAATATATCCGAAAATTACGAAAATTCATTGAGTAGAACTGCTATTGTTTTTAGTAAAATAAAGTCTAATTTTAATATTGCAGCCATGACACAAATAATCTAAAATATTCCTTTCGGAGTTATGTCCCCTGTTTTTAGCCCCCTACTGCCTATTTTATAACTTTCAAGAAAAATGCGATTTTACCCAATTTCTGTAAAAATTACTTTGAACTAGAAATAACTTTCTATTGGGTGATTTTTCGTAATTGTTGGATATATTACTATTTTAGGCATGACAATTAAGTACGTGTCTTCTTTTAAAGAATGATAACTCGAACTTGGCCTTCGGAACAAGATCAAAGTGTAATATCTGTTCTTCAGATGCTGCACTTCAATTTCTTGTTCTCTGTCAGTGGAAGAGAAATCTTTCACGACTGAGACAATTTTTATTTTTGTTCCTTTTCTCCACATTAAAAAACGACCCTGGTGTCTAACTCTGTCCTGTGGGGAGGCATTGTAAATAGGAACATTGTTTTTGCTTAAAACAATATATTAAAAAAAAAAAAATCTATCTGTTGAATGTATCTTAAACACAAAAAATGTTACACACACTTTTTATAATCTTAGAGACCTAGATCTTGGGCAACGCCGAATAACTCTGCTAGTACATCATAATGCTAGGAAGAAAATAAAAACAAAATGAAATAAACAGTTTTCATATTTACCTGACTTTCATTTTTTTTTTCTTTATAAATCTAATTCACTTTATTTTAGGGCTTAGTGATCTTAAAGCTTTAGTTCAGATAATGTAGGAAAACACTTTATCATTTCTAACTTGTAGATTAGTCATAAAAAAATAGGCAATAAATATAAATCCCACTCAAAACGAAAATGGTGCCGTTTATTGTATAGCTTGATAAATACCTGCCGTTAAGACGCTTTGAATGATGAATAGTGTTTTGTCGGCATCAGTGGAAATCCACTTAGATTGACAGTGAGCTTCAGCCACTTCAGTCTCATTTCTTAATAAAGCCATGTTCATACGCTTTATTTTTCCAAAAATTGAACAAATGCCGATTTGTTAATTGCCTTTTTTTGTTTGAGTTTGAATCAGAATTGGCTTCAATTTCTTTTTTGTTGTTCTAACAAGCACTCATGCTTAATGATTTTGGTGATTTTTGACACTTGATAAAGATTTTCTTTAAAATATTTCTTTTCTTTTAAGACTAGCAAGATGTTGCCTAGGGTATGGATAAAAACAGAAGCTATAAAAAAAGTAATAAAATATCTTTTCTCAATTTCTACCTCTCCCTCCAACTGTTCCCTCTCTCCCGGCTGTCCCTCTCTTTCTGTGGCTGTCCCCCTCGCTTATTTTCCGCTGGTCTGTCCCCCTCGCTTATTTTCCGCTGGTCTGTCCCCCTCGCTTATTTTCCGCTGGTCTGTCCCCCTCGCTTATTTTCCGCTGGTCTGTCCCCCTCGCTTATTTTCCGCTGGTCTGTCCTCCTCGCTTATTTTCCGCTGGTCTGTCCTCCTCGCTTATTTTCCGCTGGTCTGTCCTCCTCGCTTATTTTCCGCTGGTCTGTCCTCCTCGCTTATTTTCCGCTGGTCTCTGTCCCCCTTCACTCTCTCTTCCCTCCTACTTTCTTTCTTCCCTCTCTCTCCTCCCTCTTTTGGCTGTCTCCCGTCTCTTTCCTTCCTTTTTTTTTTTTTTTAGCTGCCCCCCCTTCCATTCTCCCTTTTTGGGCTGCCCCCCTCTTCCCTCTATCTTTCTCTCCTCCCTCTTTTAACTGCCTCCCGTGTCTCTCCTCGCTTTTTTTGGCTACCCCCCCTTCCATACTCTCTCCTCTCTCCTCTGGCTGTCCCCCGCTTTTCTTCTCTCTCTCTCTCTCTCCTCCCTCCTCTGGCTGGCCTCCACTATCCTTCTCTCTCTCTCCCCTCCCTCCTCTGGCTGGCCTCCACTATCCTTCTCTCTCTCTCTCTCTCTCCCCTCCCTCCTCTGGCTGGCCTCCACTATCCTTCTCTCTCTCTCTCTCTCTCTCTCCCCTCCCTCCTCTGGCTGGCCTCCACTATCCTTCTCTCTCTCTCTCTCCCCTCCCTCCTCTGGCTGGCCTCCACTATCCTTCTCTCTCTCTCTCTCCCCTCCCTCCTCTGGCTGGCCTCCACTATCCTTCTCTCTCTCTCTCTCTCCCCTCCCTCCTCTGGCTGGCCTCCACTATCCTTCTCTCTCTCCCCTCCCTCCTCTGGCTTACCTCCACTATCCTTCTCTCTCTCCTCCCTCCTCTGGCTGGCCTCCACTATCCTTCTCTCTCTTCCTTCTTCTGGTTGCTCCCCTCCTGTTTTTATAACGGCATCTTTATCTTATTTTTATTTGGTTCAGAATTCAAGCAAAAACAAAACAAAAAAAAATGCTAACTATTTCTAAAAAAAAGTTATTCCTATAGCTGAATTTTCTTTTTAGAGGTTTTAGAATATCTATATACTAAAAACGACTAAAAACTGATTAAGTGTTTGAATGTATTGTAGTTAAGTATGTTAATTTCTTGCCAATAATACATTAATAACAAATGAAAATTTGCTAATCAGAATCGGTTTGATTTGTCAGCTTAAATGCTATTTAGGTCCAACTTTTAAAATCCGGATTACATAATTTTATATATTAGAAGAAAACCTGCAAGGCAAAGTATATGGTCATACAACATTATACTGATAAGTAAAGTTTGCAGTTGGGTTGTTTCAAAGGTAGAAACCTGTCTGAACATGTATTTGATTGGACATAAATTCTTGTCCAGATTTCTGAGTGCCAATTTGCTGGGTGAGTAATAGTTTGTGAGTTATTAATACTACGTCCCAGTTACAAAGTCAGACATTTTGACACCAGAAGATTGGTTAATAAAATAAAGATACATGAAAGGCAATTTATGGTGTTGATTTTATGTATTATTCAGAAGACTGAAAAGGATAGTATCATTGGAGCCAACAATGCAGTCATAAACTCGTCAACGTTTAATAATAATAAAACTCCAAACCAAACGAATAATTTAAATTATTTTATTTATTTATTTATTGTTTTGTTTCATCACGTTTCGGTCAACTTATCCTGTGGTCTTCAGTTAAGGTTAACCACGACTGGATAGGAATGCCGAGTCTTGTAACTCCCCAGTAATTACTGCCTTCCATAATTGTTGTCTCCACGTTTTGACCAACTAATTCTCCGACCTGCTTCTGTAGGATTGAAACCACTATCTTCGGACAATGCTCACTTGGAACCTTCGAAGCTCCACGTCTCTATCTTGCACCAAGGGCCCCAAAGGGCAATCATGGTTGGATTTTATGGTCTTATAAATCCAATATTTTTTAATCCTTTGAGATGAGGCTTCATAATTTGTGCATCTATTCTTTTTGTGGACTGTTATCTTTATTTTCATAGTTGTTTCACCACGTTTCGGTCAACTCATCCTCTTGCCTTCTTCAGGTGATTAACCACGAATGGATAGGAATACTGAGTCTTATAACCAATCTCCAGTAATTACTGATGAACTTGCTATGTCTCTTCTATGAGAAAGTAAGATGGAAAAGAGGGCTTCACCAACTATATTTCTCAGCCGGTAAAACAAAGATGTGAAAGGAAAGTCATTTCAAAGTATCTTTTGAATTTAACATTTAAAACAAATATAAGGTCATTTTTACTAATGAAACATATCTTGTCTGAGGAAGAGTATGTTACTCCAAAATAACTTAAGATTAAAGTTGTAAAAAAAAATGTCTGTAGTTTATAACGTTTTGTTTTTTATCTTGATTTTAAAATTCCAAGAATATTTCCAAAAAAGAATTTCTATTCTAATTATACTTTTCAGCATGCTACATGTTTTAAAGTTCTGAATAATAAAGAATTGTTTCAATCAAACAGTTCCATTCCAGTAAGAACAAAAAGGATCTTATTTAAAAAAAAAATAAATAAATAATTTGTACTAATATTTTAACATCTTATTTGTAGCTTTTTGCTTGTTTTTCCAACCTGAAACAAAAGAGCCGAAAAAATTAGAAATTTTTAAATTGCTCTGGAAGAAATTGTAGAACACAAAACTAGGAACATTTATTGTTTATAGTAAACTAGCCTGGGTGCCCAGCATTGCCCGGGTGTTTAGAGGTGTGTTGAAAAAGAAAAAAAGTGGTAGTGGGCAGGCAGGGTTGAACCCATACCGTGTAGGTGGAAAAGAATGTGAAGAAAAAAAAAAATGTGATGTCTTTGCTGTTGTGTCCATCGCAAAACAGAAAGTGGCGAAGGTTTAAATTGAGGCTAGCCAATCGAAAAGACGGGATGACTTTTGAAAATATTGGTGAAAAAAGTGATACCTCTTGTAGAAAAATGCCCAGTTGAGGGTGAAGGAATTAATGTTCTTAGCCAATTTTTTTATATTTATCGTCCCATGAGTTAAGCTTCAAAACGATACCGATCTCATGAAAATCAGTCACCTCTGTCGAAAGTTTTAGGCAGACATGCATACATTTAAACACAGGTGAAATTTATATTATAGATTAGCATGGGTGCCAGGCGTTGCCCGGGTGTTTGGAGGTATAAAAGAAAAGAAAATTTTTGGTAGACAGGTAGGCTCGAACCTGAAGCCTTTATGAGAAGGTGAAAAAGAAAGTGATAAACCTGACAACTTACAGCTTGGCCACGACAAAGAAAGTGAAAAGCATTTTAATTTAACGATTAAAAAGTTGACATGCAGAAAGTGAATGAGTTCACGTAGGAGAAATGAAATCACCCAGTTCTTTCTGTTGTTGTGAGGACGGGGGGGGGAGAGCTCTGGTAGTGTTTTAATGAATAGCAATTGTCTGATATGAAGGCGTTTTGTTTCGAATCAGTTTCACTTTATATGAAAAAGCCAAAGAAACACATGGAGACCAAGAAAATAGTGCGAAAATAGCATGTAAAAGTCGCTCAAATAAGATAGACGTGACCTCGTTTCGTAAATTGGAAATATTATGATCTAGGTAGTATATAAAAAATTGTAAGAATTAGTGACCCTCCCCCTCCAAAAGTCTTTGCCGGACATACAAAAAATGGGCACACACTAGCACACATTTTTGCTTTTATATTATAGATGTAAAATTTGGTAATCAGATTAACTATTTAAATGAATTGGAACTAATTATGCTAATTTATTACCAATAACAAATGAAAATTGGCTAGTCAGAATCAAATTAATTTGTCAGTCTGAGTGGTCCAATTTTTAAAATCCAGACAAAATAATTTTATTTATCATTTATAGTAAAATAATTATGAAAATAATTTCAGTACTTAAAAATTATTGCATATGAAAAATATTTGATTGTTTTAAGTATATCATTAACTACTCCTGCTTTTATAGTGGAGGTGGGGCATATTGTAGTGTAAATGTTGTTTTTGTTGTTGATCATTAATTTTGAATGAATTGGTTGATTATTTTTGGCATTCAGTTCTCTGGAATATTTCTAGTTAGAATTCTTTCTAAAAAGACGTTGGATACTTACGGAAGGGACCACATGAAGGTTGTCAAGTGTTTTTGTGGAACGAACTGGATTCGAACTTGGCACACCCAGGTCTACAGTCTGTTGTTAACCACTTAGCCACAGTCACCTCTCTGTTGGTGCTGTAATAAGAGAGTAGTCATTTGCATCCTTCTTAAAGCTGATTTTAGCTTAGCCAGACATAAATTGTTGGCACTAGAAGACAACTTTTGTCTGGTTTACAGTTAAATGACCTCTGGTTGCCTCCATGTAAAAGAATTGAAACTTAAGATACTGTTGAGCAGCATTTACGACCGATCCTGATGCAATGCACATGGCAGCCAAAACGGAGACGGCACACTATAGTGAAATAATCTCTTGCATTAGATGAGCATTCTTATGTGAATGTGTAGGTAAATACTAGCCTGGATGAGAGCAATAAACTGAAAAAAAGCAATGTAAATAAGTCTTCGTCTAAAAAAAAAAAAAAAAAAAAAATCATACAGAAATCCTCATTAGATATTTAAGATTGTACCGTAAAATGGCTGTTAGACTATGAAGTTGATGATTTATATTGTTGTACAGTCGTTCAATTGTTTTCATGAAGTAAATCTGAAATATTGCTTTTGTTCAATTTATTTTATTTTCCTCACATGAATATCAGCGTTAATGGTGACGATAGTCCAAAGAGAAAAATAATGAAAGAGTTACATAAGGGGAAAAAGTTAATTAAAAAGAAATTTTTAAATTTATCGTGAAATAAATGGAAGAATCTACAGAACCAAATCAAGAAAACTAACTTAAATAAGCTGTCAACACAAGTTAAAACCTGCCACACACAAAAACCGAAACCGAAAGAATCTATTGTACTTGAAACACTTGTGGTTCAAAGTGTTATTTGTGTCTCTTTATAATCTGAATGATGTTTACAACATTATTTATAGATCAGAATAATTTGAAAACGATGTCAGAACTTAGAAATTATTGCACATGAAAAATAGTTTGATTGTTGTCATTATCTACTGAAGGTTAACGGTTTTGTGTGTGGCAGGTTTTAACTTGTGTTGACAGCTTATTTAGGTTAGCTTTCTTGATTTGGTTATCGTTTCTTTAAACAGTTGTGGAGTGTAACTTCAAACGATCTATTCTAATTCTGACTTCCGAGATCTACAGAATTCTCAACTAACTTCTAGTAGAAATCTTCTAGTACTAATGAGTTGTATATATTTTATATTATGTTTTGATAATAAAGTGAGTATTGGCATGTTTTTCAAGGCTCTCTGTTAACAAATTTAGAGAATTCAAACAAACCCCGTGATAATAGATGAAGCAAATTGGCAACTAACATATACACACACACACACACACACACACACACACACTTTGGTAGCAAGTCATTATTTATTTTCCAATTTTGCTTAAATTACTCGAAGCTATACTAATTAAAAAAACAAAAACAAAAAAAAACTACAGCCCTTTGTTAACTGAATCGCGTTTAATATACTAATCGTATTCAGCAATTAATAAATAATTTTAAAAAAATCTCTCTCTCTCTCATATAATATATATGTGAACGTGTGTGTGTCTGTGTACATTTCCCTACGCAATAACTTTGTCAATTTTTAGTCTACAGACTCGAAATTTGATATACAGGGTACTGAGATTTGGGGAAATCGATGTGATCGGTTTTGGGCCAGAAATTTGGCGATTAAGGGGTTCAACGATTTTACCTTTGAGAACTCTATCAAACTTCTCCGACAATTTTGGGTCTAAACACTTGAAATGTTAGATATAGATTCCTTGGACATGGATCTAACTTAATAACTTAGAGCCCAAAACAATAAATTTTAAGTGGTCATAATAGGGGTCAAAGTTTAAAAAAATTGACCACTTTTTTTTGCTCAACACACATCTCCAAATACCCGGGCAACGCTGGGCACCCATGCTAGTTTAACTATAAGATTGTTATTTTCCTCGATCTTCATTAAAAAAAAAAAAAAAAATGTTAAATATGCAGATATTTTCCTAAACGTCAAAATGATCTTGTAGAGAGTGATGTATTTTAATTTTACTGATATTATAAAATCAATAAATATTTATTATTTTATCATTATTACCAGTAATGGATAATTTTAAACAAAATCAAATAATAAAAAAAAAAAGATAATTAAAAGAATCGTTTTGGCATCGGAAAATAAGCATCAATTTTTCGATACCGATTCTGATACCTCAAATCATCCGATTTTTTTTTTTTTTCCGATTTCCGATTAATCGTCACACACTATATACATATTCACTTTTATTTAATGTGTAGTGTTAACAAAATCTGTCTCGATGTCATTTGGAGTGGTGCTGATTTTAATTGCTTTAAATGTGGTACTTTATCAGATGAAATAAACAAGTCTTATATAAATCATTTGTATTCTTCGGTAAGTTTCATCATTCATTTACTTTTTTTTAACTTGCTATGCGATACTATGCCATTTTCTAACCAGAGGGACGGTGGCATTTGAAATAAATGGTGTCAAGCAAAGCTGAAAAGTACAGGGAAAGAGAATTCTTTTCTTTTTTACTTTACTTTTTTTCTTGTCTCGGCAAATTTTATTGTTGACAAAGTTATCATTTGAATTTTTGTTTTTTTTAATTTAGTATGATTGTAAAAAAAAAAAAAAAAATTAAAAAAATGTTATTAAAGACCAGGTAAAGATGTATTGGTAAAAAAACGTCATCCGGAATTCCTCTTATATTAACAAACAAAAATAAAGTAAAATCTGTATGATGTACATGCCCATGACAAAACGATATATTCTAAAAATTATGTAACTTGATCAAATAGTTTTATTTTTATAACAAAAATAATTTTAAGTGATTAATGAGAATTCGTAAGCATTACAATAAATCTTGCAAGTTTTGAATCGAGTTATCTTTTTTTTTTTTTTTTTTTATAAATAGTGGGTGAGATGGTTACTTCTCCGATACTCAAAGCTTGATTTTCTTATTTAAAAATAAACAATTCGATCAATGTAATTGGTTTTTAGAATATATTTTAGTTTCAGCATCTAGAGATCTCAACAATGAAGTTGCATCCCTGTGTCTGTTTTACAAGAAATTTGGAATGTGCTCTAATGAACTCCAAGCATGTGCCCTTTCTCGACGTACATACTCCCAAGTATATCAACAACCAGTAAAATCCCACCCCTTCACTTAAAATTTCGACTGCTAATATGAAACCTCTTTTATTCTTTTTTTTATATATAAATCAAAAAGGGAGACTACTTATTTGAAATTGAAAAATATAATAGTTGTAAACTTAATTTAAAAACTGTTCAAACAAATAAAAATTAAAGACTAAAACGACTTGTCTGGATCACAGGCAACGCCGAGTAGGGACAACTTAAAGGCTATATTTTTATTGGTTGTCTAATTTCATTCACATGATCTCGCAATGTCTACGTTGTTATGCTAATGGAAGCTCATAACGGTAATGTTCAGAAAAAGTTCTCATGAAAATTTTCTATATAAATCTGATTGTTAAAATAATTTCATGAAACAATAAATAATACAAATACATGATTTAGCGATCTTTTGAACCGATTCGACAATCTTCATTTTCACCATGTGACATTTCAGGCGGCCATTTTTTTTTTTTTTTTTTTTTTTTTGTAGATAATCTTGTGGAGACCTTAAAATTTTGTCACCAGACAATCATTTTGTTGGAGAGCAGACACTTGCTCAGAGAGAATGCCATTTGTTGAATAAATAACTTTACAACAAGAAGAAATGCACCTACTTAGCGGCAACCAAACTTCAATAAACACCAGTATCATTTACATAACCAAGATGGTTTCTTTGTAATGACTGTGGCCTACATCTTTGTTATATTAAGGATGATTATCGGGGAGGGGGGAAGAAAAATGGGGATAGGAATTTCTGTATTCTGCAAAGCTAATTGGATTCTTCAGGAAAGTCTCCACAATGCACTGATTTGGAATTAACCTAATGGTTGCCATGCACAATTCCAACTGCTAACAATAGATAGTAATGAGATATTGTAGTTTTGAAATGCAGTATGCAGTATATTCAACCTTTGTTATGCATGATAATCATGCCATTAAAAAAAATGCATGATAATCATGCCATTAAAAAAAATGCATGTTATTTTTTAAACAGTCCATTTTCTTTTCTTTGTGGGAGTACACTAATAGACACAAACTCTTAGTATCTGTGACCGTTTTAATAAAAATAAAATAGTTTTTAGTTTAACATTTTACTTTCTACATAACATCTTCAAAAACGCTTTTATTTACAAACGATTGTTTTCATTTCAAGAATATATTTTCATGATATCCAAAATATCAGTTTGTGAGGGAGTCTTCATCAGTGTATAAAAATTCTCCAGACAGGGAGGAAAAAGATCAAAATGCATCCAGCATTCATTTATACATATTTGCGTTTCACTCATAATTTTTATTCGAAGTGAAACGCTTATTTTCATATAAAGGTTCATGCTGTATTTTGTTTTATGTGATTTTTATCTCTTCTTTATAGTGTTCATATTCAGTTTGAAATGTACATATTTCAGTGGTAACATAACGATTATCATCTAACCTTCCACCTACATACAGGTCCTGGATATGACCTTAAACTATATCCGATGGTGAGGCCTCAGTTTGCAGGCTTTGGGGGAGTGTGGAGCCACACTTTAATTGCCATTGCTCCCAGGTCCACTCTAACCCAGAGTGGTAGTACCTGTTAGGGTCCCAATTATGGGTTAAATAGAAACCAACTTAAAAAACAAAACAAATATATTCTATAAAAGAAATTTTCTTCAAAATTGCTGGATTCGGCATTAAATAACCTGAAAAGGGTTGATATGCTGTAAAACAACCAACCTACATATGGCGCCTTGATAGTCCCAAAAGGTCACCCATTTGGTACTGGCCAGGCCCAGCATTGCTTAACTTTGGTGATCTGATAATTATTTTCCAACAACTGCAATTTTTTAAATGAAGTTTCTTTAATTTCTTTTTTTTTAATTTTTTTTCTTATACATTTCAATTTGATACTAGTCAAAAATGAAGTTTAAAAAAAAAAATTTTCACCAGTGTTCATACTCAGTTTATCTTGATATATTTTCAAAATCTTCATATAAATTTTAAGAATTGTCTGTAAATTCATTGTTCATATATAAATTATCATTTCTGATGATCTAAAGAAGAAACGCCTACCATTGACTTTTTATTATAGTGGAGGATTTTGTTCCAAACTCTTTTAAAATGGCTTGGTAAATCTGAGGTGCTTGTCTGATTAGCTATTTGGCTGGGGATGGGGCATACGATAGGATGTCAGACATTCATCTGCTATCTCCTACATTTTAGTGGAAAGATCTTAAGATTTTAACCGTCCGTTTCAGTGGAATTATTTGTATCTCTCTTGTACTTGGTTCACCGGGTATATTTGCCGGATAGTTTTTAAAATTCTTTTTGATGACTCTGGTTGCTCCTGTAATTACTGAAATGGAGATTTTTCTAAGATTCCAGTTATATATATCTATTATTATATAAAAGGAACTTTGTGAGAGGTCGTTCATTATGGAAACTGAAACGACGCTGGGCCAAATTTTTTTGGAATTTCACACAAAGGTATTTGTCAGGACATCTCTGGAAGTGGGAAGTGTTCTTACGTAGCTTTTGTATTGGAAAGCGTCTAAGTATCGATAATAAGTCTTCTTAAAGAAGTCTGATTTTGACCAAAGTTAACACTTTTTGATTTGAAGTCAAGAATTTTTACATCTGTCAACATTTTTTTTTTTTTTCTTAATTGATTCTGGAATCAACATATATTTTTTTACTCCATGACACCCTGCTTTGATGTATGAAATCAGGAATTTTTCTGGGAGTTGGGTTTTTTATATACCTAGTAGGGAATCAACAATTCCCTCTCTTCACTCTGCCAACTCCCTTATGACAAGGCTATCAATTGTAGATTTGGTCATTTTTCTGTTATCTCTTCCAAATACACAATAACTTTCCGAATGTTTTGCTGATTTCCATTTATTTCTGTTCTATATTTACATTAGCACGACTGCTGGACGTTACCCAGGGGTATGGGCGACAAAATAGTTTGAAGTCTAACATATTTCTTTTAAAACTTTTGTCTGTCTCACCATATTTATCTCTCCTTACCTCCCCCGTTCTATCATCTCTCTTTCGCTTTTTCTGGAAACTGGAGAAACAACATTGTTCTGAATGTTGACTATGTTGTTCCTTGTTAACCTTAAAAACAAGAGTATTTAAAATGTGTCCCTATTATCCGAAGCAATGTTGAAATATATATATGATGACAATAATAGAAATAGTATGCCGACAAAATTAAGAAATAAAAAGGAACAAACCAAGTTATGTGTTCATCAACGTTTCATCTTTATTTCGAGACTTCCTCTGGATGAAATGAGATTAAGAAAACAAAAACATCAGTACAAATATTTGAAAAGTTTTCATATGCAAAGTGTGACGCTGTTCTATTTCAGAAACTGGAAAAGACGTTGGAAATTCAAAAAAAGGAGGGGAGCTTTTTAATAACATCATATAGTTGTTGATGTTAAGATATGAACGCAGTTAATATTCTTTCTGGGGGAAAAATGTCTGTTAAAATTCAAATATAGGTGTGTAACAGAAATGAAATATATATAATCCCCCCCCCCCAAAAAAAAAACTCTGTCCTTGATGGAGTGGCGACTAAAACTTGCTGCTAGGGGTTAAAATGATTTGAAATAACAGCAAATATTTCTCATGTTCTCCCTCCTTTGGAAATAGAGTACGATTATGAATATCTTCAGTATCAAATGATCCTTATACACTGCGAAATTTACTTCGTGTATGAAAACCAAACCTCTTTTTTATATACCTTTTTATTTTATTTTATTTTTTTTATTATCATATACCTCCTTATATATTTTTTTTTATTATATATATATATATTATTATTATATACCTCCTTTTTTTATATACCTTTTTATTTCGTTTTTAATTAAAGTTCAAGTTTACAATAAATTTTTTATTTTTTTTCACGATTTCTAAATTGCTTGAAATGACTTGAAACATTTACTTTTCATAATCTACCCACCAGTTTGTCTATTTTTGCGATTATTGTTTTGAGTTTACTGAACAAAAGTAGATAAAGAAACACCCATTTGTGATTCTGCAGTCTGTCTTTATTGATTTGGGTCTTTTATCTCCAGTTCTCTTTATCCACTTGATTAACTGACATGCTTGTGTGTGCGTGCACGCACATTTATGCATACGCACACATTTCATCTCGTTTTACCACTGACATAACTGACTTATCAAAGGTGCTTTACAGCCAGGCTCGCTCAAACACGTGGCTGTGAATTATCTTTCTGAGGTCATGGGTAAATTAAAAAATTTTTGCGAGTTTAATAAATTTCTCTTTCATTCTTTTTCAGTAGCGATATTGAACTTGACCAATGTTATGTAGAGGGGGCAGGAGACAGCAGGCCAGTTACCGCCAGTGTTCAAATTGTAGGCCATCCAATCATATTCAAACTATCTCCCCTTCTCAGTACCAGAACTTGTACTTGAATCTTTAAGGCAAAGAAGCAAGGAGTTTGGTGCTGGTCATCACGAGGACATCACCAGACCTCTGTATGCCACTGAACTTACCCACTAACTTCAAATCAATCTTAGGGTCAACAAAGGGTTTGTTGCAGTTTCCCTAAAAGGGAAAGGAAATTAACTCTTACCTTCTCTCCATCATAATTCCCCACCCCTAATATAAAGGTGATGCAAAGTAATTTTCATGTTAGCAAATATGCTTCTACAAATGAGTCTTGCACTGATAAACAATCATATTGAAATTGCATCTTTCTGATCCGCGGTATCATTCTTACATAAATGGATTAACTTTTTGTGCCTTTCGATTTACAACTCCTGCTTTACAGTATCTGATTACTCAAATTGTATAAAAATACATATATTCACTTTGTTCATATATGGTATAATCGGGTTGATACACCGGTTCTCATTAGATCACCTAAGTTAGGCAACACTGAACCCGGTCAGTACCAGATGGGTGACCATTTGGGAGGATGTCAACACCTCCCTGCAAGAACTGCAAAAGCATAACATTGTCATTTCCCTTAACAGGGATATACATACAACTGTGGACCACTTGGGAGTTCCATATTCCCTAGACACTTCCTCCTTTGGAGGAAACTGGTTCAACCCATCTAGGGTTAATGCTGCTAGCTATATTTACTTTATTAATATTGAGGATTTGAAATTTGAGTAACCCACCATTGATGAGCATTCCATCTTGTAATACTATAAATAAAATGCTACACATATGGATTTAGGCCAGCCCGTTCCACAGCAGATATCCTAACTAATCTCTGAACGTACATACTGTTCACTGGACAAAGCAGGGGAGGGTAGTGGAAGCCCTCGATATGTCTAAGGCTTTTGACAGGGTATGCCACACTGGTCTTCTAAGAAAAATTAGATCATATGGTATCACTGGAAGAATACATAATGTAATTAAATCCTTAAGAGAAAAATTCAGGTTGTCTTCGATGATAGTACATTTAAACAATGATATAAATGCAGGAGTACCTCAGGGGTCTATCCTGATATTCATAAATGACCTCTCTGATAAAATTGTTTCTGAGATGGATATATTTGCTGATGACCCCACTCTCTATAACAGGCACGAGGGGAAAACAAATGAACACATATCTAAGGAAATGGTAGAAACACTGCATGAAGACCTCCAATCTATAGTGGAATGGGGACAAAAATGGATGGTCACATTCAATGCTGCTAAGACTAAGCTTGTTTCCTTCAATAATTACAAGAAACCTATCACTAATAGCAATGGCCAAAAACACATTAATTGAAAGTACTTCCCTTAAACTCGTCGGCCTAACGTTCACAGGGAACATGAACTGGAATAGATACATTGAGAGCATTGCCAAGGATGCTGCAAAGAATGTGGTTTCTCTCTACTGTGCTAAAAAGCTACTTATGCCTGAAAGTATTGTGTACCTCTATAAGGCCACCATTCGCCCATGTATGGAGTACTGTTGTCACATTTGGGCTGTTGCATCTGCTACTTGTCTCTCGCTCTTGGACAGGGTTCAAAAGAGTCATCAATTTGATAGGTCCTGAACAGTCATCTAGGCTTCAGCCTCTGTCCCATCAACGAAATGTTGCATCCCTCTGCCTGTTCTACAAGTACTTTAATGGTGAATGCTCTGATGAACACTTGTACCCCCTCAACGTAAATACCCCCGACAAGCAGCTAAATTCCACTGCTACACAGATCCCTAGGTGTAAGAAAGCCAATAGTTTCTTTCCCAAAACTGGTAGACTTTGGAACTCCCTTTCGGGATTCTGCTTTCCCAACTGTACTGACATGCAGAAGTTCAAGTGTAATGTGAACAGACATCTTGCTACTCTTCTCCTTTCATAATATCCCTGCAACTTATGTCCCCGGTAGTAGCCCCTACTTCAAAGTGGCACTATGCCTAGTTTGGGGTGAAAATTGAATTAAAAAAAAAAAACACTTAATGAATCTTTAATTTTGATTTTAATTCAAGTGATAAAAAAAAAAAAAAAAAAAATTGGGACAGAAAAAAAAATGCAGTTTTCCTCACTTTTGTCACAATTATTTTGATGTCTTGATAATGGTTATCACACATGCAGACATGCAAATTCATGCACACGTGTTCTGCATATTCCATAATTATCACCCAACACGGCTCCATAAATGTGTTCATAAGATATGTACTTATGAGGGTTTGTAATTATATATATATATATATATATATATATATATATATATATATATATCTCATAAATAAATTTAATTATTTCTTTGGATTATTCAGACTACTGTTTTCATATTGGATCTTGTTCTTATAACATTTCAGCTGATGTAACTTTCAATCTTCTTCAGATGCATCTTGTCAAACTCTGGAATTTGTATTGAATTTCAAATGGAACCCTTTATTTAATCCAAAGGCTCACCTTGCTCTTCCCTGCAGCCCTGACTGGGTCGAAAACTTGAGTAATTCATATTTGTATTCTTAGTATCACTCGTACTGAGGATTGAACCTTTAACCTGCAGATGACTGTCACTTAGAACTAATTATTACTTGGTCACAGATCCTCACGGAGAGTTCTAGTATCAATTTTAGATGCCTTAAACCCATTCTTGTTTTAGATTTTTAGTCTTACTAATATATTATAAATAATTATACTTACAGACACTGTTTTATGCTTATAGTCAGAAGATGACTATCAATGCTGGTCGAAGGATTCAATCTTTGCAACGAAGCCACCTTTCACTCTACTAGCAAGGAACATACTTCATGGCCACCGTTCACCGTCACAAAATTAAGGGATATTTTAACATTAATAAAGCTTAACGTTTAATACAGACAATCTTAGAATGATCAAGTAATAGGAAGTTACGATCTCGCACACGAGTCCATCTGATCGACTTTTTCAATTTCCCAGACAGTGCTCAACTTCAAGAATTTTCTTTCTTAATAGTTATAAACTATTTTTATCACCCTCTTTCATAATGTATTAGTTAGATCTTATCCTCTAAAATAGACGATGTCTAACAATTACATCTATTCAATCATCACAATCATGAGATTTAAGGTATATTTATAAAAGAAATCTAGACACATTTTTCTTTTATAAGCATACCTTAAATCTCATGAAGGTGATGCTGGGCTAAGTGTTTTTTGTTTTTTACGGAATTAGTATTTAATTTTTCTACATGGTTTCGTAATCCTATGATTTAACAATAACCAATCTTTAACGATACTGTAGTACTACTATTGATTCAGAGTGAGGATGAGTGTATTATTGGTTCACAGTATTTATGAGGGTAGTTTAACTTTACACCTGGTTCGATAAGAGTTCAACTCCTTTCTATGTCTATTAATCTGTTCATTTGCGTAGTTATATTCAATTTAGTGCAAATGCCCCCCAATTTTGGTATACATGATTGGGATTTTTTTTTTAATCTAATGTTTACCTACCCAAACAACATTTCTAGCTATACTCTAATGTACATCTCTTCTGTTTATGATTTATTGTAATTTCATATCTCTGAAACAAGTGTGTGTGTGTGTGTGTATTTTATATATATATATATATATATAAATGTGTGCCCTCCCCTATCCAAACGTATCATACATGGTCTGTTTGATTACCAATGAGTCATCCATCAAATGTAATAAAAGGGAAAAAAACTATTTTTACACAACCGATTTCGTGTGCACAATTTGCATTGAGAGAGAATTGCTTGCATCCTTGACAATACGTTGCACTCCTTTCTTGAGTAAAACATTCATTGTTTACACGGACTTGTTTTATTGAGACACGTTTTTTTTTTTTTTTTTTTTTTTTTTACAATCACAAAAACATTTGAACTACCAATAGACAGCTATCTTTTTCACTTTATATAAAACTATTTGTTGAGGTAAAATCAAACTAGTTAATATTTTAAGATTTTTCCAAATTGTTTTTGATACTGAATACTATGTTCTTTAGAATATGATAGGCACATGTGAAACTTTATTTTAGGAGCACAAATAAACCATAACACATGGGGTCTCGGTTTTGTTATTTCCGTCTTAATTGGCTTAAAATCAGTTTTCGGTGGAATTCTATATTTCATATTTTCAAATTCGTTTGCAACACTATAAGCCAAGATATGGTTTTCTTTTGTTAATCGGCTGAATTTGAAATCTGCTGAATTTGAAATAAAAGAAAATTAATCAAAATACAAATAGAAATTTTGAATTAAATGACTTTTCTTCTTTTTAAGTTAAAAAAAATTAAATAAATTTGATCGAATTGCTTATGTCCGTTGTCTTCATCTTGAAAGCAGATATTGTTGTAGCACTACAGACACCAATTTTTTCATCCCAGCATCTGGATGTAGGCAGCTGAAGTCTTCATCTCTCTTCCATTAACAATAAAGATAAAAAAAAAAAAAAAATGAAACATGAGCGGATGAACTGCTACTACATATTATCTACACAACGAGACTCCAGCTGTTGTGAGTGTTAATAGCAACGGTTGTAGACAATACAGACTCATTTGGAGGTTTACTCTGTGTGTGTGTGTGTGTGTGTGTGTGTGTGTGTGTGTGTGTGTGTGGCGCAATCACGTTGACACACCGGTTCTCGTCAGATCACCAAAGTTAAGCAACGTTGAACCTGGCCAGTACCAGATGGGTAACCATTTGGGAAGGCTAGGCGCTGTATGTGCTTTCCGCTTATCTCGGCATTGTTTCCAGTCGTCCTGAACCTCCACTTTCCACTGGTATTCAACAATGTTGACTCAGGAAAGGTGTGGTTGGAGATTGCGCAACTCTTGCCACAAAAATTTCAATTTCACATGCAGGCACCCTTACAGTGGGTATTCATAGTCTGTCAAGACTGAAGGAAGCCTTGTGTGTGTGTGTGTGTGTGCGCGCGCATTGACTTTGACAGTATACATACATATCCCAACCCATCCCTGTAGAGGAATGAAGACAGTTTTCGCAAAGCATAACCTTCCTCTCTCTCTCTCTTGTAGTCCAGGAAAAAAAATTATCTCTTGCGTGTCACAACTTCCTCCTTGACACGCAGTATCCTAACACATAGTCCTAACTTTAATTTAATTTCTAATGGAATTTTTCACTACTTTAATTTCATGTTGAAAATACCGTTTTTAACATTATTTGCACACGCAGTCTACATTATTCTCGTAGAGGGTGAGATTTTTTTTTTTCTAAAAATGCAGGGTATAAAAACGGTTAGGAATGAAAACAATGGTATTTAGTGTTTTATTTACCTTCCTCCTCACAAGGGCAGTTAAACACAGGGTTAATTTAATATGGAGAATCCAGCTCCTCAGAAGGGGCCATTCTGTACTATGAACAAAAATACTCTGGATAGTTCCGTGAGCACTTCTTTGCGAATGAAAATGCTTCAGACAACAGGAAATAACCCCCCCCCACCTCTTTCCTGAAAGGATGGGATAGAAGCGTGAAAAAATGGCCAACCAAGAATGTGCCAGGTAATAACAGAAATCAGAATAATGATGGCGGAAGGGGGAGTTACAGACTTATTGCGTTACCCGTTTTATTCTTTCATGTTGGCGTCTCTGCTTTAAACCATCTTTCGCACATATGCAAACATGTCTCCCTATCTTGTACCTTCTCGCGTTCTTCTCCCCCACCCAAACTCTCCTCTTGCCCCTTCTTTTCCCTAATTTTACCTGTTGCGTTATCTACACACCTACACACACCTTTTCGCTTTTCCCAATAATAGTCACCATTTCTTGAGGTGGAAACAAGATAACGCTTCTGTTATATTTCAGTCTAGTAATCTACCTACCTACCCCCTTCGCCGAAAACCGTCAGTGTTCGTTGGCTGACAATTGATTATGAGAAAATGATGCGCCTTACTGGCAACAGTGTCGACATACCGCATTTTCTTGGGTATAATACGACCCCCATGTTTCCCAAGGTAAAATGAAGAAGCAGAAAAACAAAACAAAACAAAACAAAAAAAACGAATAAATTATATCCTTGCGGATTTGTGTATAATTACAACCCCGTAATACAGGCATTCATTCGCAACAACGTACCAGTACCATTATTAACCATTAAAATCTCAAGGTTGTACAAATGTTTAAATAAATAAATAAATACTAGTTGTACGTACCCGGCATTGCTCGGTAATATTTTCGCTTTCATTTTTCATTTTTAAATTAAAAAAAAAATTATTTTAAATATTTGTTTTTATATTTATCAAATGATCACTTTTTTAAGTAAGATTTTTTATTTCAGCATAGTCACATTTAATTATTACGGTACTTTTAAATGTTAAACCAAATTGTTAAACATTACCTTATCAAAATTGTAACTAATTTAAATAATTTTTAGTTATATAGTTTAATTTTTAGTTATAAAACTATTAAATGTAAATGGCTTACAAAACTTTAAATTTTTTTCATAAACAAGGACTTGCTAAGTATTTTAAAGAAAAAATAACTAACTCTACAATTCACTGGGAAAAGCTTTGAATTGTAAGGAATTCCGGGATTAATTCCAGTTAGCACCAGTAGTGGGTCTCTTGTGTCAATATGAAAAGGTATGTCTGAAAATTTCAAACATATTCAGTACATTTTATACGGAGATTTGGTACTCTGTTTGTTCTTGCCATTCCTGGCTATAAATATAATTATCCAGATCTTTGATCATACCTAATGCCATTATGCCAAAAATATTGCAATAGTCACCGATACCAAACTTCAATCAATCGAAAAGAATCATATGTGGGATTTGAGCATCTGTCGGTGTTGACTACATAAGCAACAATTCGGATGTGATAAGCTGTGAGATATTCAACTTGTCAATCATAATGCAGATTGAGTGAGCAAATAAACTGTTTGTGGCTGCTTCATCACTGATATCTTTGGCAAATGTCACAGTATCCAAGATCTTTCTAGAAAGAATTCTGAAAATTCGAAGAAACCAACGCCAACAGTAGAATCTTTCAATTCATACGCTATGATGATGATGAGCATAGTGACAGCATAAATTCACTTGTGTACAAGTCGACACACACACATACACACACATACACACACATACATACATACACACACACACACACACACACACACACACACACACACACAAACAAAATAACGCTGTCGTTGTTGAACTCTTAAATTTTATATTAATTCTTTACTTTGAGTTGTTCAACAAGACGTAAATGAAATTGATATATTTTGTATCGATGAATCTAATTTTCATTATACCTCCTCCTTTACAAGCTCATTGTTTTATGTTTTTGAGCCATCTTTTTTCCTCCCCCCCAAAAGCTGATGTTATCATATCTAAATATCCTACACATGTAATTTCACAAAATTAACTAAATAATGCCATATAATCTAAACCGAAATTTTGTCTCAAAGAAGCCATTTTTTTTGTTTTTTTTATTAAACAAAAAGTAATAAAAGGATTACAGATAAATTGGTTTATTATATGTCTTTAGTTGTTCTATGCACACAACTATAATTATTGCGAATCGCTCATATTGGCGTGTGAGCCGACATGATAGACACGATGTAGCTATCAGAATATGTTCGAATAACCAAGTAAATAGAAGAGCCCATCGAATTCTGGAAACTATACTGACTGACAACAGTTAACCTTCCACTTTTTATGACTGCGATATCTATCAAATACACTTATCATAATGTGATTGACTTGCTCATGTTAGGGAAATATGCATAGCTGTATTTATCTGGTGTGGCCCAGGATGTAGTGAAGTAATTTTAGTTTTTACTTTTTATTTGCACATTTTTAAATATATATATATATATATATATATATATATATATAAAACTAAACATAATTTTGGTTGTAAGGCAGATAACTATATATTCTTTAATTGAAAACATGGAGTCTGAAGTGCTAAAACTAAAACGCAAAGATCGATAAACTAATGGATAAAGTACTGAGTCAAATTGAGTTTAAAGTGGCCGTCTTCTGAGGGGTTGAAGGTTTAATCTTCAGTGTAGGCGATACGAAGAATACAATTGCAATAACTTCAGACTTCTATTCGGTCATGGCTGACGGAATGAAGACCTGTTACCTCCATGGATTAAATAGAAGGTTCCATTCGAAATTCTGTGCAGATTTCTGAATTTGACAGAAAGATTTCAGAGTTCAACAAGATACACCTGCAAAAGGTTGGCCGGTACATCGGCTAAAATGTTGCGCAAATAATACTTAAAATGAGAATGGTTGTTTGAAAAATCTTAATACAAATTATTAAACATCATATCAAGAATTCAAAAATATAAAAAAAATAGTCGCCATCAAAGGTTATATTCTGATTCAAGTCCTGCAAATATTTTCCCCTGGTGCACACCTATTGTATCACTTAACCTTTCTTCATTATCCTATCTGCTAACGGTAAATCTTGTTGGTATCTCGACAAAGGAGGGATTGGACCTAGTAATTCACTCCTGTTTGTCTGTTCGCACTTTTCTCAATAACCATGTCTTGAATTTTTTGGAAATTTATCACAAACATTTGTCATGGTAGAAAGTAAATTTTTCACTAGTGAAGGGGGACCATGCATGTTTGGTTTGTTTTCTTTTTCGTTTACACCTATAGCAGTCTGGCATGAGGACACCAACTCTGCACGCTTTCCTTTATGCATAAAATTATTTCATGGAATATTGTTATACTTGACTGGTTTGGTTTAGGTTGAACTGAATGTAATAAAATCATGATTTTGGTTCGAGTGGGGGTGAGTCAATCTCATTTAAATAAACCATAAAGTCAGCGACATACATATTGATAACAATTTTCACATCACATATGTGGCATTGAACAGATGTCGGAATAACTGTTTCATTAATTTGCTTATACAAAATGAAATTTTATGAACTTCTCTATGAAAAAGTGGTGTTATAAACTAATAGACTTTTTAACCTGTTAAAAACTGGGCAAAAGTTATTACTTATTGACTTGGAATGAATGCTTAACATCAAATTGATGGTTTAAATATGGTTAAATTTGTGCTCATTTTTGCATTAAATACTAATCTTTATTAATTTCCAACTGTGCAATGAACAAATATCATAATACCTACTTCACTGCACCTTACCAAAACAAAGGTCCATACAAGATTTCGGCAAGATCGGTTGAGTAGTTTCCAGGAAAAATTCTAGAGTGACTATGATATTGTGAGGACTAATTCCTAACCGTGCATCAAATGGATATCATAATACTTTTCTGAACCTTATCATAGCAAAGATTCATACAAAAATTTAGCCAGATCAGTTGTTTCCAAGAAAGTAGAACATACAGACAGAAATATAATGTAGATGTTACTAAATTTTATTAAAATTTAATGTTATTTTCAAAATTCCATAAAAGAAACAAATGTAAAAATGATTTTCATATATTATGATTTTCACATTTCCAATATTATTTTCACTGAAAATGTGGTTCTTGAAGTGGCCAGACCTCAAAATATTGACATTGTGTGTGTGTGTGTGTGTGTGTGTGTGTGTTGTAGTCTAATACATAAAGATTTCACTTGAGACTATTGCACATTACATGTACACAAGGCTGTTGCGCCGTATGTTGACCATATACATAATTATTACTATAATTATTTTTAATACCTGTAGTCACTAGTGTTTCATCCTTTTGGGAATCATCAGTGCAGGGAGTCACGATTATCAATGGTCGTGAGGATTCGAACTCCACCACAAAGCCATCTCTGACTCCATTAGCAAGAAACAAATCGTTCAGCCAACGGCAAGAATATAGTTGAAATTAACATTTCTATTAATCGTAAATGCCATTCAAGAAGGCTGAGAGTGATCAAATGATTTTAACTTCACGATCTGCACACGTGGGCTTAAGTGATTAACATTTCACTGTAAATTGCTCCACAATAAGAACAGAGTTCTTACAGGGACAGACATAATTGCTACTATAATTAGTTTTAATATCTACAAACGCAAGTGTTTCATCCTTTCGGGAATCATTATCATCGGTGCAAGGAGTCGGTTTTACCGCCGGTTAGGAGATTCGAATCCAGCCTTCTATATATGTTTTAAATGTATTGAACTAAAAGAACAATATTTTTTAAGAGTGCTCAATGCACATGCAGCTCTTTTATAAGTGAAATTATATAAACATCAGAAAAGCCCTGCACGTATTAATCTACATTTGACAAGATGATTACCATTGTTGCAACGTAGATTGATTCACATAGGGATTTTCTGATGTTTATGTAATTTCACTTAGTATAACCTTTATTCATTCAAAGAAAAGACAATGCTAAAAACTTATTGAAAAATAATTTCATAATAGAACCTAAAACAAAACTAAAAGTTTTAAATCAAAGTCTGTTGCTCTCTGACAATGAGAGAATTTCATTCCAATATCACCCCACCTCTTTTTTCCGGATAAAAAGAAAAAGAAAAAAAAATGGCACAAATCGGTCATTTATTGGGTTTCGGTGTTGTAACTTGTCTCTTATAATTATGCTTGGCTTGGGGGTAAAATGATAGACCCAGCTCTGACTATCTTTTGTAACCTATTCTTGGCGTGTCCATGTGTTGCTCCCTCCCACTCCTAATTTTGTGTCACAATGTGTACCTCCCTTAAGATTGGAGAAAGGGTGTGTATGCATTAAACTAGGACAAACAAATGTGGGGGCATCAGTACTTCTTATTTTGTTGACTAAGCAGATAGTAAAACAGAATTTGTGGGGTAATGTCGCTAAATAGGGTTTGCAGGTGTCACGAGAAAAATAAAGCAAGAAGGTTTATCTTAAACATTATTGCATAAGGAATCATTTCGTGTAAAACGTTTATTTATTTTACCCATCGAAATTCGAGAAATGCAGTTTAAGCACGTAAACATGCAATGATATAAAAAAATCAATATGGCTGTACAGTTGGCATTTTGTTGACCAAAAAGCAGCCTTGACCTTGCGATTAAAAACTAAGATAAAGTAAAACGGAAAATGGGACTTTGGTGATTCTTTATGAATTTATGTGGAGAAAGCGAGTGGCACAAATAATTCTGATGAATGGAGAACCTATGCTAATTTAAACCAACTCCATTTGAATTTTTTTTTTTTTTTTTTTTTTTGTAAATCAGCAAAATTTTGTTGATCCCAAAATCAGAGCACATACGCAAGTAATTGAAAGATGGCTTGACGCGAAGATTCGTATATTGAAAAGAGGCGGGTGGGTGGGGGGTGGGGCTACGATGTATATATATTTTTTTCTAGATACCAAGCCAGAGAATGGTGTTTTTAAAATTATAGATATGCCAAAATATTCGTTGGGTAATATGAGGTTCAGAGCTTGGAGCAGGATTATACCTGTTACACCTAATGACTTTAAATTTACCGGCAAATATTTCAATAAAAGTCGCAAAACCCTCATCTCAATGCTTTACACATCCTTATGCTTCAACCCTGCCCTTCATATCAGAAACTGCCAAATAAATACTAAAAATGATAACCTGTTATGAGCTGGGATTAGGGTAGTTTTCTAATCTCCGAGCTGGTATTACTTTTTCGTTTTTTTTTTTTTTTTTTTTTTTTTTTTCAATAAATGTTCTAAAAAACATTGAAATTACGTCGGACCGTCATCAGCGAGATAGACGCTTGGCTGCTAAATACTTTTTCTAACTTTTTTTTATTCTTATATTTAACTAGGCACGCCCAAAACGAAAGGAGGGAATAAGTATTTTTTTTGCGGAGTCTCTCTTTAAAACTTTTACCAATCAAGTAATTATTCAATCAATACGAAATTACCGATTATTATGTGAGGAAGGAACTTTAAATGGTGTACTTTATATATATATATATATATATATATATATATATATATATATATATATATTGCCTACAACCCCCCCTCTTCTATACTTAAAATCAGCCGAAACTGAACAAAATATATTGTATTGTGGGGAGAGTAAAGATTGTAAATAATTAAAAAAAAACAAAAAAAAACTGCACGTATCAGATTTTAAGGTTGAAAATTCGAATTTTAAATGTGTATAATTTTTCATCTTTTGTATTTTGAATTGTGAAATTCGTTGACTGTGTTAATTATCTTTCAGATTAGCAAAAAAATGTTTTCATTATTTTTACGAAAAACACTACTTTAAAATTTTTGAAAAATAAATTAATTTCCTTTTAGTGAACCCAATATTGCCAATATATTATTATATAGGAAATGCTTTGAAAAATCGATATCGAAAAGAAAAAAAATCGATAAATAACTGCGTATTTTGCTCAAAATATAATTTCTTTCGGCAATTACGTATTTTTGATCTATGGAAGACCATAACAGCCTAAACAAAAATTCTGTATTTACAAACAGTTGTTATCTCCCCCTTTTCGAAAATTTCGTCCAAATCTGCCACTGATGATACTGTGACTTGCGCTTGCCGCTTGACTTAGTTAAAAGTATGGGGACTTACATCTACCACACTCTCAAGTCCAGAAACACTTGACCTCCTCTTGCCATTAGGACCAAGACAGCCAAGTGTGATACTAGATGCAGGTACACATACGGCGCCTAGGCTAGCATTCCAAAAATGTTCGCCCATCTAGCAGATGGGCGAACATTTTTGTACTGGCCACTCTCATCGTTACAACTTCGAGGGTTTAGGAGATATATTTGGTAAAATATATATCATTTATGAAAAAAATTAAACTCCTATTCACCTAATCATCAAAACAAACGTCAGGACTAAATGAATTTATTTTATCTTGTAAAAGTTACCGTATAGTTTCTTTTAAAAGTAAGGTTAAATTTTGGATTTTTTTTAATTTCGCCACGCGATATCTGTATATATAGTTGAAATTCAGGTTCTTATGTTATATTTTTGCATATTCTTATAGAAAATCACCCTAAATCTTATTTAGACAAAAAAAATTTAAAAAATAATTGATTTAAAAAAAAACAAAAAAATTTAAAAGTATTTAAATGTGTTACCCATCGAGACGAAATCGCGGTGAATTTTTTTTTTAATTTAAAATTCTATTAAGAATAGAAAAAGTTTTATTATTTTGCTTTTCATATAAAATTCAGGCTTTTATTTTTTCTGGAAAAAAAAAGTTGCTCAAGAATAATGGATTTTAATAGATTTTAATTCGTTTAAAAAAAAAATTATTTTATTTTTCATTTTTGACCGTGCCTATATTTTGATTTCAAAAGTTTGCGCACGAATTGGAGTAGTTGGAGAGAGGTGTTTAAAATGTGAATAAAAGAAAGATGCTGTTAGTGTGCGCACATGTTTGAAGTATAATTTCTTTTCAAGGACCTCGGATAACGCCGAGTAACCTTGCTAGCCTAGAAAGTTGCTTGTTTATAAATGAATGAAAGAAAGAAAGAAACTGTATGTCGTCATTTGTTATTGTTTGGTCTTTCTTTCGAAACGCAACTGTGACCCTGCGTGGCGTTTTCTTTATTTCAAATATTAAAAAAGAAAATATTTTTATTTGAAGAATAGAATATAAAACTAAAATACATTTAACAACAAAACAATCATCAGATCCTAAAGAGGCTTTCTTTCTCATTTATCGACATATATTTCTCTCTCCTTTTTCTTAATTCTGATGCTCTCTATATGTGGAGGCGTGTAACACGAATCTGAGAGTTTTTAGTCTTATAACTGAGCCCGCGAGTGCGCGCCCCCTTTTTTCCCTATCCTGTCCGTCGTCGTCGTCGGCAACAACAACCCACAGCAACAGATTGTAGTCTTGTGTTGTGGTTGTGAATGAATGAGTCACCGCTCGGTGGATCGGCGACGCCGTGTGGGCGGACAGTGAACACGATCTCCAGTCTGTTACGAGATTTCTATCATCGCAGAAAATAAATCCATTGATCCGTTCTTTGATACGATAGAGGCGCGTGAGAAAATAAATATTTCCTTTTGGTTTATAGGAGCGCAAATAAACCATACATTTTTATATTAAGACTTCATTTATTTTTATTTATTTTTATCAAAGTATTTTTTTATACTTTGTGACCAGAAATTATTCTTGAATTCACATTTTTAAACACTTAAAATCATTTAAATTTCCCCACCTCACGGTAAACATTGTCGGGTATTTTTTTTTTTCATTATCTCTTAATAAAAATAGTAGACAACTTTGTACGTGTCTCTCGTGATTCTCTGATTGCACATATATAATCAATCTAATATCTATTGAAATCAAAATCGCAACAGCGTAAAATATATTTTTAATATTAAAAAAAAAAATGACGAAATTACGTATTTAAACAGAATACGGACTATATTTTATTTAGAAACCCATTCTTAATATGGGGAGGGGGCAATTTTAACTCTTCTGCACTTTCACATAACAATTTAGTAAATAAGATACCATAAAAATCGAATTTAACTTGAAAATCCTAAAAAAAAAAAAAAAATAAATAATAAAATAGCATAGACCGTATTCTGCACATATACCTGAAATTACATCCATCAGATTTCATTTTAGTTTCGGCCCTCTTGCAGTTTAAGGAAACTAAAATACGGAGGGGGGGGGGATGGGATATAAGTCGTGTTACACTACCGGTAGAAAGAATATCACTTGATTGGATAGTGAAATTGGCGTCATAAAACGAAATATTGAAATTGACAATATCAGAAAACAATTTTTTTATTAAATACAGGAATTTTTGAAAAAATGATTTTTAGCAGTTTAGATCTTTATTGAATCACTCCCGCGTAATTTTATAAATAAAATAACAAAGATAATTAGAAATATTGGCTTTAATAGCCAATAAAACATAGTTTATTTAAAAAAAAAAAAAAAATTAAAAAAAAATGGAAACGGAATTTGTTTGTAAAAAAAAAATCAACTGTTTACTATTGTTTCAATATCATTTCATTAATATTTCTAATTATCTTCTAATTATTTTTATAAAAACAAAAATGTTTTTCTATTATTGTCAATTTCAATACGGTTTCGTTATCATTTCTAATTATCTTTGTCATTTTATTTATAAAATTACGCGGAAGTGATTCAATAAAAATAGATCTAAACTGCTAAAAATCATTTTTTTTAAATTCCTGTATTTAATAAAAATTATTTAATAAAATATTGTTTTCTACTATTGTCAATTTCAATATTTCATTTTATTAATAAAATGACGCTAATTTCACTATCCAATCAAGTAGTATTCTTTCTACCGGTGTAACACGACTTATGTCCCATTTTCTTCTTCATAAACTTAGAAACCAAGGCCCTCTTGCAGTTTATGTAAACAAGCCAGCTATCTTGATATTTTCTTGATAGTTAAAAAAAAAATGAATTACTTTGTGATTCTTCGAAATTTGAACGGAATTTGGAAACTATTGAATGGCTTTTAAATTCTTAGCAAATCCTCATATTTGAATTCTCGTGTGTGTGTTTTATTACCGTTTTAACTGTTTAGTTACACATGTTTCGGTTGCTGAGCCATATCTAAGATCCAGCAACCTCGTCAGACCTTACAGAAAATCTGTAAGGTCTGACGAGGCTGCTGGATCGTAGATACGGCTCGGCAACCGAAACATGTAACTAAACAGATAAAACGCATATTTGCTCTGCAATAGTATTGAGCACTCTTCTCAGGTTTTTACGAATTACCAATTTTGTTAATATATATATATATATATATGAATGTTTTGAAATCTATTTACATCCAATACTTTTGTAGAGATTAAAATGATATTGTTTAATGACACAATTATTTATTTTATAACAACTATTTAATGACTATACGATACCGTGATAATTATTTTCACTTTAAAATCCTGTATATAAAAAAATATTCTGTAATTTCTTTTTTCTTAAATTCAATCTTGTCAACATATCTCTACCAGGTCAACGTGGGATAACTATAGCTATTTACGCATTTTTTGTGGTCGTGAAAATTGGGAATTAATTTAAAATTCTTTACTTTCTGCCAGTCGCCAATTTAATGTAGAATTGTTTACTAGCAGAACCCATGTACCGGCGTTGCTCGGTGGAACAGATTCGGTAAAGGAAATCCCATCTCATCCCATCCCACCCACCGAAAACAAATTAAATTATGATTACCTAGTGCATTATCGTATAAGAGTTAAGTAAATTACTGACTATGGATAAACAGCTAAAAAAAATCTTTACAGAGAGATGCGGCAGTTGCTAGTGGCAGCCACTGTTGGCTCTGGGAAATTGTGGTCACTGGCTGCCATGACCAAAATGAAATCATTTGATTTCAACTGTCGGGCATTGTCTGGCATTGGCAGCTAGCGGAAGCCACTGGCTGTTATTGTTGGCACTAGTGGTTATTGATAGTTTAGGGCAGCTACTTATGGTGACTGGTGGGCACTGGCTGCCTTTACAAGTGTCACTAAATTTGGTAGCGTTGAAATTAATTTGGCTGTCACTGATGTTTAGTAGTGCTTTAAGGTGTTTGGTGGCGTTTTGAGGTGGTTACTTGTGTTTACTTGCTTTACTGGTGGGTACTGGCGACCTCTGCAAGTATCGGCCATTGTCAGTGTTGATCATGGCCATTATCTGTGTCCCTGGACTGCTTCGAAATGAAATTGTTCTTCAATTATTGGTACTGATGGTTACTTATGACTGTTCCAAAATTGTCTGTTTTCAATGGCTGTCACTGAACACCAGTGGCAAACACTGGTCACTGGCGTTTAGTGGCGTTTTTTGTGTTTGGTGGGCACTGGTTGCTTCTGCAATTATCTGTAATGACCATTTTTGGGTTCCATGCCCTGAAATGAAATCGCCTGTCTTCAATTGTCGGGCACTGTCATCGTGTGGCAGACACATTCATTCAGTGGTAGTTATGACTGTTATTGATCGTAACTAGGGGTCAGTGGTCTTTTAAGATGGTTACTGTCACTTTAAGGTACTGGTGGGCACTGCTGTATTGAGGCGGGCATTTACTCGCATTTACTTGTGGATACTGTTCAAGTTAAATTCCATTGTATATGTTTTTTTTTAATTAAGTACCTCCTATCTTAAGAATGGGTACTAAATAACATTTCAGCACGGTCTGTATTCTGCATAAGTATCCATGTGTTAACTGATAACCGCAGAAATATAATACAAAAAGAAAGAAAAATATGTAATGTGTACCATACATGGAATTAAGTGATCGAAATAGGACGTTTTATTTTTTGTTAGGTTCGAAACTTGAAAATGTTAGAATGAAATGAATAGAATTTCTTGACTTCATCTGCTTCCATATCGTAATAAGATGTAGAAAAGGCAAAGATGAATAAAAATACGTTTAACACAGCTTCATGCAAGCATTTTTTTTTTTTTTTTTTTTGTGGTATCCTAGGAAGGACTATGGTAGATAATAGTTTAAGGGTTTCTGAAGGAAATTAAAGTTTCTCAATAATTAATATACATTGCAATGAGTTTAATGGCAAATCTCAAAATCTCAAAAGGAAAGATTTGTTTAATAAATAAGTTAAAATCAAATTCTGCCTGTGTTTGATTACACTTACATCAGCAGTTGTTTGTGCTGTACAATGAATGCCCTGGAAAAAACACGTCTGATTAATGTGTACCAGTTTTAAACTATAAGCGCAATTGTAGACTTGTGAAAAATGACATGAAGATTCTGAAATGGTTTTGTAAAAGTCACAAATGATAATGGCAATTTTCATGTAGGTACTTACAGGCCGTAAATAATGAGTAAATCTGGCCATTGTGGAAAGTGATGTAGTCTCTGGAAATTAACGTTTTTAATGAATGTTTAAAAAAAAAAAAAATGATTTTTTTTTTTTTTTTTTCGAAGTAGGAAAGCCATATTGAAATTTAGTTTCATTCTGAAAGTGTTTGAAAATGCAACCTATTAAACCATGAAACGAATCTAAGCAACCACGGTGCTTAAAAACGAAAAATGGAAATAACGGAACATTCAGTATTTAGATTGAATAAATATTAGCTGATTGTTAATAAATGAAAACATACCTTGAAATAATAACGAATGTGTATAATAATTGAACCCTATGAAAAATTGGTAATGGTGTAAACTTGGATAGGAGGAGGACCGAACAATGAGGAGGGGTATCTTGCTACCACCTGAGTATGACTTGTTTGGGAGAGTGATTCTCCTCGGAATTTTTGTAGTTTAAGTTGAATCAAATAAATTTATAAGAACCGCAAAATATGCGTAAGATATTGGCAGGTAGTGTAACCATTTTTTATTAACGTGCTGTGCCAGTGTTTCTTTTCCTATATCTTTTCAAAGACTGAGGACAAATTGACTTCGTTTTATTAATTATAGATAGAAGATATATAATTCAGAGTAGTACGGTTCATTTGTGCTAAATATAAAGAAATAAGAGTAGTGGTTGATGGGCAGAAATTAGAGGCCCACAGTATTAATGCTGGTGTCCCTCAGGGGTCCATCCTGGGCCCAACTCTCTTCCTGATCTACATCAATGATCTTCCAAAACACATACTTAAATCATTCGGTGACATCTATGCTGATAACACGACCATCAAAGGCCGTAAATGACAATGTTCTCTCTGATTCTCTCTCCTCTGATCTTGAGCGTGTGGTACAGTGGGGGAAGAGGTGGCTGGTTACTTTTAATGCATCTAAAACCAAACTCCTATCTTTACATCATCAACGCACTGATCTCCATCTGGCATCAATTGAAATGGATGGCTCTCATCTAGGGGAGGTCCCATGTTTTGATAAGCTTCTGGGTTTGACCTTTACTCTTGATCTGAAATGGAACACATACATCAAGTCTGTTGCCAAGGTCGCTGGGAAAATGGTGGGATCCTTCTACCGCTCCAGAAGATATCTCACTGCTGATGCAATTTCTATCTATATAAAAGCCAAGGATGTCCGAGGATGGAGTACTGCTACCACATCTGGGCAGGAGCTGCTAAAAACAACCTATCCTGCCTTGACAGAGTACAAAATAGACTTTGTTGCTTAGTGAGGATGCCCTTTTCTCTTCCCTGCAACCTCTCTCCCACAGAAGAGACGTTGCGAGCCTATCTTTGTTTTATCGTTATTTCTATGGCAAGTGCTCGTCTGAGCTCCAATCTCTGGTCCCGTCGCCAATTTTTCACGATAAACACCCGTCTAGCTGAAACCACTGTCAATAATTTTCCCCACTCTTTATCTATGCCTAAATCAAAACGTAGATTCCATGAACAAAGCTTCTTTCTTAGAACTGCACACCTATACCGCTTGCCTGTTTCCTACCTGACTTCAACTTGGATGTCTTCAAGTCCAACATAAACAAATTCCTGATGAATCGCCCCCTTAAGTAATGACACTTTATCAAATCTCCAATACTAACGAATACTACAACACTATCCCATTGATTACTGTACATGCAGTAACCCTTATCCCGAGTGGCTTCTGGGCCTTGATAAGTGATGACCTCCATGTAAAAAAAAAAAAATTAAAAAAAAAAAAAAAAAAAAATTCCCGGAAGAAGCACCGATTTAGAAAAACATCATTTAAAGGCTTCAAGATAACTTTAAAAATAAACACTCCACCATTTTTATGGATTCATAATGGATTATGTAACAATTCCGTTTAAGGTGTCAAACTTAAACATAGCTGCCATACAAAATCGAAAAAAAAATTTTTTTTAATTAATTCGGCTTTATTTAAAAATATAGAAAAAAAAGTAAAAATACGCTTTTCATATTGTCATACAGGTTTACCAGTTTTGGGGTTAAATGAAAGATATTTTACATTTCAAACTTAAGATTACTGACGACCACCCCAAACTTGAAGTTAGTGTTTTGGTTAATAAAGCACATATAAAAATAAAATAAATAAAAATAACTGATTTTCAAAATGTTCTCTTATATAATGCTGGTGTTCCTTTTCCCTAGAATTAGAAATATGTGCAACGTTAACAAATTGTAAGGGACTGATCGAATAAGTAAACAGGAGTATAGAAAAAAAAAATGGTGCAGAACATGGTGAAATTAACTCTAACTGGACCATCTAACAAACCATGGACAGTATATTTAGAATTTATACTGGAACACAGTCAGGATCCCCCTCTCCCCAAAAGAAAAAAAAAAAAAGAAAAACTCAATTCTAGCTGGAGAGAAAATAGGAAATATATTCCAAGTGAAAGTTTGGAGCAACAGCTTTTAAACAAGTAGAATAACAACCATGCATATTAATTAAACAATTTTACTTTGGCAAGTAATAAAGAATGCTATACAAACAATAAAAAGGTAAATTTGCGTTCATGTGAAATTAACATGGTTGACTTATGATCGTTACCTATGCAGAATATGAACCTTTTTTTTAGATGGGATTTTCAAGTTAAATTCAATTTTTATGGTATTTTTTTTTTTTAATTATTAGGTGAAAGTATAGAATAACTAAAAAAAGCCCTTATGTTAAAAATGTGTTACTTTATTTCAGCACGGTCCATATTCTGCATAAGTACCATTGTCTGTGATTGTGATTTTTGAAGCTGGTAATCTTACATTTGTAAAATGAAAGCACAAAATTGTTGCTATTGTTCGGATAACGTCCTAAAAAAAAAAAATACAAGATATATAATTACTTCCTTGCCAGGAGGTGAGATACAAGGTCGGGTGTAGTTTTAAGAAGCCAGTGCACTCAGCCTATAGAAAATACCTGTGCAGCCCCATCAGTATTCCTTGTTAAGGGTGCCTAAAAGAATTAACAATAAAATAAACCCTTCTCAGAGAGAAGGTAAAGCCTAGGAGGGTGTCCTCCTAGGACTTAAAAGAATCATACCTCAACCCGACAGCAGCAAAGCCACTGTCTGTCTAATTTGTATCATAATGCTAAGACACCAAAGATAATTTGGTATAGTCATTAAGAATTGCGCTAAAACCATTTCCTTCGGACGTTGAAACCAACCATTGGAAATGATATGGCTCAAAACAAGTCCATAAATCCACTCTCAGTCAGTACTAAATTCTAAAAATAAACCGATAAGATTGTGTGTCCCTTTTTTTAACTCTTTTATATTTTTGTCATATCTTTGCAATGTATTTTTTATGTTTGAGTTGTTATATGCATTGCATCTTGAAGAGGGGGATATTCGTTGGGGTTTCTTTTCATTAATGCATGGAGTCCTAAATCACATGATCACCATACAGGTAACCATTTGTCAAATTAGCCATGAGGTCATTTGTCTAAAAAGTGTGACCCACAAATTCATTTCCTCTTTCCTGCCTATTGGGGCTTAGATAATAACATATTCGCCATAATCTCCTACCCGACTTTTTAAAGTTTTGTCTAGAAATGGCAACATTCGTTTTTCTGCTGTTACTTTTTTTTTAGCCCGACTTATTCTTTAATATTCAGTCGTCTCCTTATCAACAAACTAGTTCAGTTGAGGTACTTTTGAAACTCCCATGCGTTTAGTTGTTACCACACATTAATACCATTTATGTTCAACATTGCCCTCCTACATATTGGTAAGTCTGCTGTTTCATATCTCCACCCAATACTTTCTATATTACTTGTGAGTTTAAAGTAGTATGATTCATAAAGTTTCAGTTAATATATAAAGTCAGTCTCTTCAGCATTTCTTTCTCATCAATAGCTTTCTTCCTTTCCTAGAAAATCAATATTTGATCATAGATTGTTAGTTTTTCTTGTAGATTGTTGCATGTTGTTAAGGAAAATAAAATGCAATTTGATTTAATACCTTCCAGAAAATACTTTGTCTGGGTTGGAATTATTTTTAAATGACTGCTATTTAAAGGAAATATATGTAGCTCTGTATTGATCGATACAGTTACTTCCCTTTAAGGAGAGTAGAAAGTGGATATTGGGCTTACTTTCGGCAGCTGGGTTACTCTTGCTTCTCTTTTGCCCTTTAATCCTCACATTCCATGAGGTGTTTCTGACAAAGAGGGGAAAATTGCTTTTTTTGGGGGGTCAGAATCTATTCCATCTAGCATATGTTGGTAAGTTGTTTTTTTTTACCTTTTGAAGTAGATTTGTTTTGTTTTAGCTCCTTAAATCAAGTCGTTTCATGCCTTGTCTGGGGGAGATTTCCACAAAAAAAAAATATTAAAAAAAAAATTCACTTCTATTCTTATAAACACTGTTTTTCTTTCTTTTTTTCTTTATTTAGGTTTAAGGACGATTAAGGGACAGATAGCTTGTGCTATCAATAAAAAGAAAAATGATACAAGATAAAGTGAGAAAGAAAGCGTGAAAATAAAATATAGGTGAGAAACATTAAGATAGAAATGAAAGAAAGAGTAAAGATTTGAGGATTAGAAAAAAAAAATCTTCAATAATAAAATAATTTGATGTCCTTTTGAGATTATTTTGAAGCCTTCAATTACCAGTTATAAATTAGAGTAAAGAGTGTAGACAACAATCAATTATGATTTATTCGTGCTCCTTAATCCAAGAAAAATATATTCACAGCAACTCCTGTCGTATTACAGGAACAATTTTTTTCTTAATTAGATCGTTATTTTTCAAAGTTTCGGCAGATGTAACCTTGGATTATCAAATGCATCTTCTGAAACTTGTTTTATGTAGTATTCAAAAACCTTTTTCTTGCAAGTCCAGAGTTCAACCTAATTAAAAAAAAAAGAAAATAAAAATTTTTTGGTGCAAGTCTATAAATGGTCCACAAGTAATCTTTTTTTTACTATAAAAATCTGAAAAAAAAATCTTTATAATGTACGTACTTGTCACTGCATGAAAATGTCATATTCCAAAAATCACATAAATCGATCAAGTAGTTTTTTTTTTTTTTTTAAGAAAATCAAATATTATGAGACATTTTATCGAAGAAAAACTTCCCACCATCTTGTTTTTGAATGATACACTGCTAGCGACACCTATTGGGAATGTCGGCAAGGGGGCAGACAATCGACTTTCCACACTATAGAAAAAAAACTTGGAAAATTAAGACATAAGTTTTTGAGGATGTTAAAAACGAAAATAACGTTTAAAATTCCAGCAAACGAGTAGTTTCCAAGATATGAAGAATTTTACATAAATTGAGCACCCACACGTTGACGCTCCTCCAACAAAAATTCGGCAAATGTGTATTTCAGCGGCGTAAATTCAAGTTTTACATTAGTGGTGACCATAAAGTGGGTGATCATTATACGTTAAATTATTATAAAAAAGTGATACCCCATTTTCTTTAAACTAACATTGCTTCATATCTTGGAAAGTACTCGTTTGCTGGAATTTTAAACGTTATTTTCGTTTTTAACATCCTCAAAAACTTATGTCTTAATTTTCCAATTTTCTTTTCTATAGTGTGGAAAGTCGATTGTCTGCCCCCTTGCCGATCTTATATTCCCAACATTCCCACGTGTATCATTCAAAAACAAGATGGTGGGAAGTTTTCCTTCGATAAAATGTCTCATAATATTTGATTTTCTTAAATTAAAAAAAAACTACTTGATCGATTTACGTGATTTTTGGAATATGACATTTTCATGCAGTGACAAGTATGTACATTATAAAGATTTTTTCAGATTTTTATAGTAAAAAAGATTACTAGTGGACCATTTATAGACTTGCACCAAAGTTTTAGTACGTACGTGTCCGTGAATGATGTATTATTCCAAAAATCACATATTAATCAAATAGGCCTTTTTTTATATAGAAATTTTTTTTTCCACGATTTTTAGCAATTGTTATTAATCGTAGCCATTTCAAAACTGATTTTGATATTTGTTTTGCGATGAGTATGTACATAAAGATTTTCTGTATTGTTTTTTTTTTTTTTAATTTTTTTATTAGGTTAAATTCTGGAGAGTCTCTTCGTTTCTTTCCTTTTCTGTTCAGAATAATAGAATGTCCATGTAGAAATATTAACCATTTGATTCTCATTACTTGCGTATCAAATTTGCTGAACAATAGTTTGAAAAGATATGCATCCATTTTTGGGTTGAATCGTATACTATTATTTTGAATTTTTTTTTTTTTTTACAAAAGAAAAAAAATTTGTTTCGAAAAATGACCATAAAGGTTAAAAGAAAAAAAACAACGCTGAATAATATATTTTTCATAGTAATTATATGTATGTTAGAGCTTGTTCCCAATTATGAATTCTAGTTTTGTATATAATTATTTTCATTATAGTGTCATTTTAGTTTGACATCTGTGTTACATGCTGGCTTTAAGAAATTGACTGTCAAACAAATCGATTTCTGACCCACTCTTTCTCTAACACAGTTATGTGCTTTTTTTGTCTAACAAGCTAACAGGGTTAGAAATTCTGAATTTGTATAAATAACGCGTCCCTCAAGTCCTTTGATAAATCTTAACTATTTACCATCAATGTAACCATTTCCTAATGATTCGGGATGTAAGTTTGCAAACTTTTTAGAATTTCGATTAAATTTTTAATTTAAAAAAAAAAAAATTTTAATTTTTTTTTAATCTAACAGATAACTCAAATTATCTTGCTTGGGCGTTGAAACCGTCCATCCAGTTTACAGCTTCCGACTTGAAAAATTCTGTGCATGTGTAATTAAATAAAAACAAAGCTGTGAAGGCTTTTTAATCAAATTTTTTTTCTCATTTAAAATATGCAAATAAAAACAAAATAAAATCCCGGTTTAAAATTGTGTTATTGACCACTCATGACTACTGAATCACATAAGCTAGCGTAGTTATGTACATACGCATGATATTATGTTAGATGGCAACAAAATCTACTTCTTCCCTTTTTGCAGAGAGCTCATACAGCGCACTGAGTTTTTTTACTTTTTACAGCCTCGTATACCATATAACTTTATTTTTCCTAGTTTTTTGAAAGGAAGCCATTATTTGCCTAATGGATATCACTATAGGCTATGGAATCTGTGATGCTGACTTTAAATTGCATTAGATTATGTTCAATTATACATTAATACCATTGGAAAAAGATATGAATCTCCCTTTTTAATGTCTCCTCAGCTTTTGGTAAAATAACAATTTCATGATCGTATCCAAGGAATTATTTTACTATGGGCATGAGTTTCCATATTAAATAGCCCCCCCCCCCAAGGGTTGATATGCCATACAGTCAAACTGAACCAGTTCTAGACATACATGACTAGTATACTTAACCATGATTTTTTTTTATTAAAAGAATGCTGAGTGACGCCAGAGACTTCGATTGGCAGTTGGTGTTAGACTATCCTGGAGATAAAAGTTAATGAAAAGGTTTGTCTTGTGATTGATATGTAACAATAACCTGTTTTGATGTACAAATTTTCTCTTGATGTAAATAGTTTAGCACTGAGGAATTGATCCCTCGACTAACAGAATTACTTGATGTATAAATATAGTTTGTTGGACTAGTTCTTTTAAAGAGCAGCCACTAAAGTTTTTTTTTTTTTTTTTTTTTCGGTCATGCATGTGGGACCAGGTGAAATTGCTAGATGTACATGGAGAAATATCCAACATAATTCCATATCCATAGCAATTCCTGAGTAAAACTGCTGATGAAACCCCATAGAATTTCTAAAACCCTAAATGGATGAGTTGAAATTAAATCCAGTGAAATTAAAGTGAATGCCTTTTTATTTTCGTAACTTTATATGAATCTCTAGTTTCATGGGAAACTACTTTATCCACCTCCATAAAACTGAATGCTCTTATTTAGTGTCGTGTCCATGTCGGCATTTGGAGTTCATACCCCTTCATAATTTGATAGTAGGTTCACACAAAAAGACCGTAAAACATTGCTGGGATATACATTTATAAACAGAATTAAATTTCAACAACTGGGGATATAAGTAAGGTAGCCGACTGCTAAAGTGAAAGTAATGAACAAATGGTAAAAGAAAGGAACAATGCTTGGATGACAGCCAGAAAGCATAATAATGGTCAGAATACTTTTAGTTAAGAGGTTGTTTTGGTTTTAGCCATATGTTTTGAATGAATTCAATTATTTACGAAAGTGCATTTTTACCTAAATGTGAGTTGGGAATAATTTTCCTTTTTAACCAATTTGGTACCCTCACATGGGGAGCGGTCCCACCCTACTTCTCACACTTTTAAGGGCCTTGTAAAATGATACCTGGTTCATTTTTGCGAATAAATAATTCAGTGTAGTATCTGTTCTGTACTGATTTGTAAAAGTCCTTGACTGGGGCAATTTTTATTTTTGCTCCACACTAGAGTTGCCCCTCCCCACTCCATTTTCAGAGCTGGACTCCATTCCCCTTCATTCACGTAAAAAAACTGGCCTTGTGTCTAACTTTGCACCTATGCGTATGCAAATAAGCGATTTTGTAAACGAATCTGTTGAAATGTTCAGCTTTTATTCAACCGATTCTATGTATTATTAACTGTCTCTACCTGGTGTTGCGTGAGATACAGTAAAATCATTTTAGGTTTTTGTTTTATTTGTTTGTGCATATTTTAAAAAGAAATAAAGGAGATAAATCTTTTTATAATTCTTCAATAAAAATATTATTCCCTTGATGATTCTCATTTTTCAGTGGTAATTGAAAAATGTTGCAGTTTTACATGTCCAGGTGAAACTACGCATATATATTTTAATTGTTCTAGTGCCAATAGCATCGCACAATAGTAATAACAAATAAAAATTCCTTATCCAGAAGTTTTATATGCTAACTTAAATGCTATTTAGGTTTAACTTTTAAATCTGAGCAAATAATTTTTTTTAGATATGGAATAGAAGTTTTAAAATTGAACATCATAGGAATTTTGGAAAAAGTATTTGATGCAATTTAAGTTTTAGCCAAATTAATGCACACAAACTTTTTTTTGCTCTCTTAACCAAAATCTTATTTTCATTACATCTAAAAACTTTTGAAAAGAAACAATGGTACCAAATATCACAAGTATCCACCAAATTATGACCATTCCAAGTTTGTTGGAAATTAGAAAATCTGTTTTCAAAAAACAAAATTCAGTGCATGATTAAGAAATTTTTTTACAAATGTAATTTTGTGGTAAATGCAACTTAATTATGATGCAAACATTAATTATATATAATCCACCATTTGGCAAAATCCCATTTATCTTTTAAAGACAAAAATATGAAAAAAAAATTACATTAAAATGCAACTTTGACTTTCCATGTAATATCCATTTCAACAGTTAACACATTAAATCGTCATAATATGATTAATAGAGATGGAGCTAGATTCTTCTTTTTAATAGTAAATAAAAAGTAACAACAAAGATCCACTGGGCCATGTAGACATCTAAAAATAGACAGAAACACAATTTGGGATAGGTAAATTTTTAATTTAATCTTTTTAAAAACATTTTTTGTGAAAGACAACCTAGAAATCGATATTAACTTTACCATATTAATGTGTAACCCCTTTTCTTTAAGATGGGGACTGGACTGCACAATATACATTGAGTGTAAAACATAAATTGCCCATTACTGAAAATAGTAACTCAACTTAAGAAAAAGAAATTTAATGCCATGAAGGAAAGAATTGTACAATTTATAAAAAATTGTTTATATTCATACTTTGTTAAAATAATCCACAAAATTTTCATAAGTTGAAATTAAGGGAATTTCACTGTACACTAAAATAATATATTACCACATTTTAAATAAGAGAATAGACTTAAACGAAGAACCTCCAAAACTCTGCAGATGCCATTCCTTCATGGGCTCCATCATGCTTCTCCCTTTCCAGTGGGAGGTTCAAAGGTTGGTAACACCAAATATGCTCTTCTGACTGGTAACATCAAAGAATTGCGTAACCAAAATTCCATCCAACTCTGTAGAATCTTTTTCTAAAATGGGCTCATTAAGGTCTGATTACATGGAAATAAAGGTTAATATCAGAGATCAATGGCCTTTACCATTTCTTTGAAGAACAAAATGTTATTAAATGGTAAAGAGTAGATATTTGTTTTTGTTTCTTTCTGAACTGTGGAGTCTGCAAAAATTATCAGACTTTTTTTCTAAAGAAATAAAGAATAAATATCAAAATCTTTGTCGTTAAGTGATGGCTGTTGAACATGGAATTCTTAGGCATGAGCAAAGTAAAGTCTCATTTTTCAAAAACGGTTTTCTGATTCACATTGTTGCAAATGATCTGCTCTTGAAATATGTGTGTGTTTGAAATTAAAAATATTATTTTGGCCTATTTATTTATTTTTTTTCAATCCAGTTGTTAAATTATTGCTATAAATCTTTATGCCTCACTAAAATATTACCCTTTATGTTACACAATAGACACGGTCTTGATTGTCTGAGTAATCCTAATCATCAAATGTAAAAATTCAATCCATTTATTTTCTCGTTTTTGTCAGAATTGTTCCCCTTCGGCTAACAGAAATAGGTAGTATAGTATTTTTTAATTTTTTTTTTTTTTTTTTTTTTTTTGTACATAAATTTCATTATATATATCTATATATTATAAGGCAAAATGTGTGTTAGTGTGTGCACATTTTTTGTATGTCCGCAAAGAATTTTGGAGGGGGGAGGAAGCGCCCGGGGGCTCACTGTTTCTTATAACTTTTTATATACTACCTAGGTTATATCTCCAATTTACGAAAAGAGGTCGCGTCTATCTTTTATTCAAGCGACTTTTACACGCTATTTTCTGGTCTCCACATGGCATGTTTGTTTGCCTTTTTTGTATAAAAAAAAAAAGCAAAACTGAACCCGGAGTAAACTGGTCGTTCTGGTACCCATGCCAGGGATGTCCAGAAGCAATGAGCTTTGATCTATGCGGGCAAACTTGTCATATCAGACAATTGCTATTCATTTGGACACTCCCCCTTTTTATGGGGAGCTGGTTTTCCCTAATATCTTGGGGGGGGGGGAACAAACAAATACGCAGAAACTGGCTTGCAGCCGAAGTTAAGTGAATGATTTCATTCCCCTTTGGTGTCAGGTTTCACTTGTCACTTAACGTTTTAATTGTTTAATTTCAACCATTCTCACTTTTCTGCTCACATAGCATCACAGTAAGTTATCAGGCTATTGACCTCAAGGGTTAGTGTTCGAGCCTACCTACGTACCAGAACTTTAAAAAATTTCTTTTACACTTCAAACACCTGGGCAATGCCAGATATCCCCGCTAGTTTAAAAGACAAAATGGGCGCGCGTTTGTGTATGTCCATGAAAATCTTTTTGGGTGGGGGTTCTTGTGTCGGTTAGATTCTGGAAGAAGTTTTCTTATACTTCATAGATTGTAATATCTCAGATTCACAAATGGACATCGTCTACCCTTTTTGATCGATTTTTAAAAAGTTTTTGTTTCAAGTGTTTTTTTTTTTTTTTTTTTTCGTATAAATAAAGCGAAACTAATCAAACGCAACCTTCCAGGTAGTATCTGTTCTGTAATTCGTCCTTGGTCAATGTAGGGGAAATCCTTCATACTGAGACAATTGCTATTTATTTTGATACTCCCAGAGTGCCCCCATTTTTGGCCTAGCTGCTTTTCCTCCACATTAAAAACGACCTTGTGTCTAATTTGCGTTCATGGGGAAGCAAATAAATAAAACAGAAAGTGGGAAGCTAACCTGCCCCCCACCCCCGGCTAGTTTAAAAGATGCATGGCAACTCATTGAATTCGCTGTCCTCTTTGGCCTAATGGTTAGCGAGTTCGATCCCACCTGTCTATCTTCAAAATTTTTTTTTTTTTTTTTTTAGTTCGTCCTTGTGCCAATATCCTCCATCAAAAGTTAATTACCAACTCATTTAATTCACTATCCTCTTTTTTTCATGTTCTTTTTCTCCTTTGCGGTACAGGTTCGAGCTTGCCTGCCTACTACCACTTTTTTTTTCTGCTCAACAGACTTCCAAACACCCAGGCAACGCCGAGTACTCAGGCTAGTAGTTAAATAATTCACAAACAGACAAACAAATTAGATTTGAGCAGCTGACACATCGACCACCTCCAATTCTATGCTAATCTCAGCTCTAGAGTAAACAGTTGACCTAATCTCAGTTTCAAGCATTTCTGACAATGATATTCTTGACTTTTGTCATAAATCAAGAATTTTTCGCCTTGTTTCTTTTTAAAATAATGATTTTTTAAATTTTTTTTATTCTCAAAGTGATCCAATTTCAAAACTTGTGCTCTTAGATTTATTCTACAATTCAACTTGCTTTTAACTATCATCACTTTAACTTTTGTAAAATTTACGAACATCATCTCCTCATAAAGATGAGAATTTTAGCAAATCTGAAAATTTAGCAAATTTTTACTTCATTTGGGTAATTATTTACCAATTGTCAAAATTTCAAGAATTTTTTTGTCGTAAGATTGTCTGTAGCATTATGATCAACAAATTTTTATCTCTAGCAGATCATCTGGATGCCAGCTCTTCATGTAAACTATCAAAGTCTTAATGCATAAATAGTCAGTTCAATTAGTTGTAATGTCTCTATAGTAGTGACTGTTGATTTTCTTTCTTCATTCTTTGCAAGCTGTAATAATCGTTGAGATGAATATGCATGTTTTGCTCTGAAGTTTCTGCTCGTATTTTTATTTTTTTTTTTGCAAGTTTAACTAGACGACTACCTAGTATTACTCTTTTACAATGAAACGGTATATGGAAGAGCCTTGAAAAAGATAGCTGTTTGCTTTGATGTCAAACACTCAAGAAACTGAATGAATATCGCTTCTTTATCACATAAATTTCCTATCATTAGTCCAATTTTCTCTTTAACTTATAATGAAATATTTATACCTACGAAATGGAATTTTCCTAGCACATTTGCGTCCTTCTGTGTGAAGATCCAAACAAAGCAAACGATTTTCCTTAATCCACAAAAAATATTTTTGCTTCCAATTCAGTTTAAATATCATTTAACAAGGCTCAGATTAACTCCCTTTCTAGTGTTAAAAAAAAATGCATTTTGCTGTTTAAAATGGGGCTACAGATTATAAGATTGCAAATGTTTTTAGTCATGAATAATAATATAATAATAAACTATGCACCATTTGATATTATTCTTTCAAATTGTCAGTTTGTGTATAACAATGACTAGGCACTAAAGGCAGGTTGAAGACAAATAAAATGAAAATACACGAAAGAAAGCAACTAGGAAAAATTAATTCTAAACAAGAAATAAAATGCTTCATTGTAAAACAAAAAATGCATGGGTTGTTAGAGATAAGAATAAAGATGAACGGAAATATAAACCTATTTACATAATTTTACCATTGGCAAAAAATTATGAACAAATTTATTTTAGTTTCTAAACTATGTGTGAAAGTTGGACTTCATCAGAAAAATAATCTTAAAGTCCATTAAGGTTTGAAAAACTTGTTAAAAATCAGAGCGATTCAGACAATGTATGGCCAATTTGAACTTTTTTCTAAATGCATGAAAAGCACAAGAGTTCGTGATTGCAACACTTGTTAGGTTAGTACTAAAGAAAATTGTCTCCAAGGGGGATAACTGTGGTCCCAACACAACCATTATATCCAAAATTCATAAAGAATCGGTTTTGAAACTGAAATCAGAAGTGTAATGGCTAAACATAGCATTCCTTTATTTTCTCTGAAATAGTGGAAAAAAAAAAAAAATATTTAGTAAACTATTTGTACGACATTGAGATTTTGATTAGTAAAACTTCCTGTTTTCTAGCTTGAGAAATATGGGGTCGTATTATACACAGGAAATTACAACATCATTTAGTATCAGTATGTTCAACTATTAAATTTCCTGTAACCTTTTCAGTACAATTTTCAACAATTTCATATAGACTGAAGTGAAATAAGTCAAACCAAACTAGAGATAGTAAGCTAAAAACAACCCCCCCCTCTCTCCCCATTTGTATGTGGCCATGGCACAATCTGTAGGAGTCATTGTTTTGATATATCGAGGCACATTCCAAGGTCAGTACTTACTGGATTATGATTGTTGGGTGTGGCTGCAGGGTCTTTACTGAGGTCTGCAAAATGTCATAGACGTACTCAATGGAGTGAACACAGGCAAGTGGAGTACACATGTTATATAGTGGGAAGTTGTTTATCGGCTCTTCTACATTATGATGAAGTCGTTAAGTTAGATCTTTGTCTTACATCTTATATATTACCAAATAGCATAAGTGAAGAATTATATACAATATAGTTTTTATTGTAATTTAATATATTACAACTTTAAGTGTAACAGATGCATAGAATAGGCACATCATATTGACGGTCATTCCCACAGAGGCATTTTGACGCCTGGGGGTTATTTTATGCCAAGAAAAGGTTTAATTGTTTTTGTCAATTTCTTGAAAAGTTTTTTTTTTTTTTTAAAAGTAAAATCTTGTTTGTTTAGTTTATAGGAGTTTGAATAATTTTCTTTCTTTTAAATACAATTTGTTGAGGCTCCACTTCTTGGAACACCTCTCGGAGGCTTGCTGTTGTAAAATATTTCTTCCAGCTGTGTTTGTGCCTTGTACACTTTATCAGTAAATGTTTAATTGCTATTTGTTAGTTGCAAAGTATGGGTTTTGGTGCTTGCTCAGCTTTGATTAGGTAGAAGTTCATATTCGGTTCAGTACAATCTCCTTTCTTTGTCCATTCAAACTTTTTGGGTTTTATTTTTCGGTTGGTGCTCATGTAATTTGTTTCTTGTAAATGTTTCATTCTTCTTGCCACTTGTTTTCCAGATATTCCTTAAAAAAATTAAGTCTGTATGTGGGATGCCATAAAGAAATTGTAACTTGATGACAATACTCTGAAGCTAATAGTGTAATTTTTTCTTAAAATATATCAGTTTTTAACATACGCTTGGGTCTTTTCTCGCTGCTTATCGTCACTTCAATTCTTCGAGTTTTCACTGTTACATTGATTCTTTTCGTGGTCGCTGAATTCCATAGGTGGATCATGGATTGTCTCATTTGTTTAGCTAGACTAATAAAACTTCTTTTAATGCAGAAAGGACATGAGAAGACGTTTGCTGAGAGACTAACGTGCTCTTAGCTCATTAATTATTAAACTTATTTTAAATCTTTGGGTAACTTGCAAACATCTTTGAGGCAACATCTTGCCTTATGTGATTCTCAGTTTTTTTAAAACATTATCGATGGTGTCTCTCTTACTCAATTCTACAGACAACTTTTTCTCTGGACTCTAAGAGTGATCTCATTTGTCATTTTGACTCGCACCTCTGTTTTGTCTAATTGAGCTGTCCTCTAATTTTGTTTTAACCTCGCATGTCCCCCATCCTTGATTCAACCCTGGAAAAAGTTGTTCTGCAGATTTGGATTATCATGACATGTACGCAATGTGCCTACATAAAACTTTTCATTAGCTCTAACTTAATTATTAGTAACATGAGATCCCTAATATGTAACGGTAGATTCTTTCTGCTATCTAGAAAATATGCTGAGTGTGGATGGTGGTTGTAAACTCTATACGACCACAAGGGTAAAGAGAATTTTGAAATTTGGTGAACTGTTACTTCTGATAGAACTAGCCTGGCCAAAAACCAATCGCATAGATTTTCCCAAATCTCAGTACCCTGTATATCAAATTTCGAGTCTGTAGACTAAAAATTGACAGTTATTGCGTAGGGAAATGTACACACACACACACAGGTTCACTTTTATAGATATACTAGCATGGGTGCCCGGTGTTTGGAGGTATATGCTGAGCAAAAAAAAAAAAAAAAATGAAAAAAACGGTAAATTTTTTTTAACTTTGACGCCTATTATGACCCCTTAATATTTATTGTTTTGGGCTCAAATCAAGTTAAGTTAGATCCATGTCCAAGGAACCAATATCTAAAATGCCAAGTGTTTGGACCCAAAAATTGTTGCAGTTTGGTAGAGTTCTCAAGGGGTCAAAGTTCAACGATTTGACCTTTAACAGCGAAATTTCTGGCCGAAACCCGATTACATCGATTTTCCCAAATCTCAATAACCTGTATATCAAATTTCGAGTCTGTAGACTTAAAATTGACAGTTATTGCATAGGGAAATGTACACACACACACACACACACACACACACACACAAGTGATTATATATATTTGATTATTTATATATATATATATATATATATATATATCAGTATTTACTTCAGTAGTGTTCAATATGTGAGTAAAGCTAAGTAGTAAGTTATGAAAATATATGGCAATTAAGCTACACAGAATCTTCCGTGTTTCATCCCAGGAAACATTGTCAGGCTAAAATGCATGGAAATCATGTTATATATATGTGTGCGCGCGCGCGTTTGTTGGTTTGAATTTGTAGCTGTTATATATGCCCCCCCCCCCCCCCGATAAAAATTGTTTCGGTATTTTTACATGTTTATTTTCATTATTAGGTGTGTGTGATTGGCCTAATACTGCCGTGTTCTATAAAATCGATTATATAGTTTTCCTTTGGTTTTTTTAATCAATGAACTAAAAAAGAAAAAAGTGATTAAAAAAAAAAAAAAAAAGCTCTGCAGTCGGTAATCAAAAGCACAACACTGATTCCTTAAATATTAAAAGGCCCGATTTTGAAAGGAATAAATTTGTTCGAACATCGACCACAGCCCTGATTTTACTATCTAAAACATTTGGATCTATTTACTGTTGTTCTGGCATTAAATGGAATTTAATCACCACAAAAAGATTTTTTTTAATTTACTAATTCTAACGGATTTCTTTCATCTATTTACATACAACACCCACCCTCTCCATCACTTTTAATTAAAATCACTTTTGATAAAATCTGTATATAAATTACAGCAATACTTATTACCCAACGCCTGCCGATCACCTGCTGAACAACGATGACTGTACCTTTCTGTGACTCATCTCGACATCATGATTGTAACTGCGTGCTCTTTTTTTTTTTTTTTTTTTTTTATTATTATTATTGCAGATATGAGTAACTTTGCTGCTTGTGTTCTTTTTGTAGGGTTTAGCATCATTCATGAATCTATTTACTATCAACGTTAATGCACTTATTCCTTTGTCATAGTTACCTGCGCACTTTCCTTTCTACATTTAAACTGGGATTTATTTTTTGTTTCTATTTTTTATTTTATTTTTTATTTTATTTTACATAAAAGTTAAAGGCTTATTTTCATATTCAGATGCGGCCTAACATCCATGAGAGCTTAGGCGATCGGTAATATTTCAGGATCAAATATTGTTATCATCCATTTGGTTATGTGGCCGGTAGGATCATCCAGTGAATACACGAATGATGAGTCTTTGGAGCAGAAAATTATTTTTTATTTAATTTTTTTTTTTTTTTTTTTTTTTTAACACTTAAAATAATTTGAATAAGAACTCTCCATTATCGATTATAGAGATGCTTGGCTGCATCTAAAAATATTTAGTCTGTCGAGTTTTATTTTGCAATAGCATTTTCATTATAGCCTACTATACGCTATTTTCAAATACCGAAGGTCTCTCTGTACAGGGGTTTGTCAGGACAATCTGGCATGAGTATACTTTTCCTACCAGTAAACCATGACTAAATATTCAAGATCACATTTGTGGCGCAAATAAGATCGCCTCGGTATTGTTAACCCACACTGGCTTTGTAGGAATAGTGCACTTTCAAGTGACTTCAAATAACGGCACGAAGCTGGATACTCCACCAGACTAGAGGAATTCTTGTCTTGGAATCCAGTAAGATCAAGACAACACAAATGTATACTATAACATATTTAAATGGCCAATTGTGGAGAGGAAAATTGTTCTCAACTTCTTTACTAACTCGGTGTTTGAGAGGTAAAGGAGAATTTTAATGGAGTATTCGAATATATATATATATATATATATATATATATATATATTATAATCGTATAGAAATCCGGTGTTAGTTTCATGTAGGTGGTCCCTTCTGATTTGAGAACTTCTACTAAAGTAAAATGAAACAAAAAGTTAAACATAGCTGAGAGGGGTCTTATGTACGGCATGAAAAGAAATTAGAATCTTGGGAAAATCTCCCTCATTCCTGTAATTATATGAACAACTGGACTCGTAGAAAAGAATTTCTGGCAAATATATATATGGTGAACGAAATGTAAGATGGATACAAATAATTGTCCAAAGGGACCGTTAGAATCTTAAAAAAGATCTCTCGGTTGGAATGTATGAGATAGCAGGTGAATGTCTGGCATCCGGTAGGAGGCCTCATCCCCAGATATAAGAAAAAAAATTGTAAGTGAATTATTCAGACTACTGTTCAGATTGAATGTCATTTTTCACAATGTTTTGGCTGATAACCTCCGACATTCTTCAGATTTATTTTGTAAAAGTCTGCAAGGATCTATGGCATAGTGGATACAGTACTTGGTAAAATTCAGTTGTAAGTCATATTCTACTAGAGGTTAAAGGTTCAATCTTCGATGCGAACGATATTCAAAATACAATTGTGAATTACTTTGATCTTCTATCTGGTCATGGCTAATGGAACAGGAGTATGTTATCCTGTGGATTAAAGAAAGGGTTCTGTTCAAAATTCTGTTAAGGTTCCCAAAGTTCAACAAAATACAGTTAAAGAAGTTTGGAAGTTACATTGGCTAAAACATTGTGAAAATAACACTCAAGATGAGAACAGTAGTTCAAGTAATCCAAATTATTAATCCTCATCTCAAAATTTCAGAAATGGCATTTTTATTAAATGGGTAGATTTAATGAAAGCAGCTAGACAATTTTTTCAGAGTATTCTGTCGAAATTCTTATACATAAAATAGATGTGATGTATACATGCCCATCTTATTTGTATATGCAGGATTCACTCCTAAACTAATAATTCTGAATTTTGGAACACAGTTGCTAGGTGTGGGCTATATTTAGTTTAATTTAGTTTTTTAAAAGTAAAGAGGGGGTAAAAAGTGGGTGGAAACCCTTCATAAAAATTTAGATACCTTCTGATTTTTTAAATTTCAACAATAGATATTAAACATCAATAAAAAAAAAAAAAATTCTCCTAATTTCAATTTCTTAGTATTTTAAATAATTTTTAGGGCTTGTGATATGAATACAACCTCTTCTGTGAAAATTCAAATATTTCAGATTTACATTAAATTTGATCCATAGCCATTAGATATCAGTCAAGGTTCTCTGAATTTAAATTTATTTTAATGCCGCTCTCACACTTTAAAAACTGTTAAGTATCTAGTCAGTTTCATCCTCTCTGCATTCGTCATGTAATCAACCGGTTTCCTGATTTGATATCTGGCTTTTAAGCTTTTCATTTCTGCATTAATAAAACTATCAAGACAAAATCGTAAGTGTATGCGTGTTTCTTTCTCGCTATATTTAACTTTAATGAATAAATGTTGATTTACTTTTATTTAATACTAGCAGGGCTAGTCGGCATTACCCAGGGCAAAAAATGTAATCTATTTCTATTAAAATTTCTAGCTTTCTCTACTCCTGCTTTCCTCCTCCCTTTTCCCATTCCTTTCTTCTCTGTTCAGCCCATTTCTCTCTATGGACACACACACAAAACTCTTTTTATAGATTCCTCGAGGAATGAGTTAGCATCAGGAAATTAACTCCTTGATTAAAAATTCAGAATTATCTTCCTTTAGTTAGTAATCTGGCTCGAAAACCAACCTCTTTACAAAATCTGCACTATTTGACGATCAAAGAATGGTTTATTTTTTTATTCATTAGTTTTAAAATATTATTTATCCGGGACAACACTGATCATGAAAATACCAACTTTGTGGATGTTTTTGTAATTTTTTGTTTTAACCAGGTATACACACACTGACAGCAGTAATCGAATATTTACTGAAATTAAAAAAAAAAAAAAAAAAAAAAAAAGGGAAAAACTATTAAAAGTAAAAACCCTGTAAATTGAGTATATTTTGAATTATTTTTCACTATGCTCTCTACCCGGGCAATGCTGGATTAATAGTTGATTACCAATAAATTGCAAGTCTCTTGAAGTGTGCGAGTGATCAAACAGATCATTAACGATTGGTCAAATGGCGTGAAAGGAAATGGAAAAAGATTAGTGCATCCATTCATGGCAATGACACATTCCGATGTGACTTTAAGTAAACATGTGATGTTAGGGAGGGGAGCAATCGGGCCATATTGCGAAGGGGGTGGGGCTATGTTCAAATTGTTCCCAGGCACAAATACTTGAATAGTATTGAGTTTATTACACTAATAAACTGTTTTGCAATATTTTAAGATATAAATCGAAATACTATAAAAATAAATGCTGTCACAATTTATATTCATTTGTGTAAAAAAAAAAAAAATCGGCGTTGTTGAGTTGGTATAAGCCTCACACTATCAGCTAAGCTTCAGTCCCAGTCCCATCACCATAATATTGTATCCCTGTTTTACAACTACTTCAATGGAATGTGCTCCGACGTATTCCTTGCACTTGTACCCTCTCGACGCTCATACACCCAACAAACTCGTATAACAGCAAAATCTCACCTCTTCACTGTTGAGGTCCCTAGATGTCAGAAAACCTATTTATTAAAGTAGGCTTTCTGACATCACAGACTGCTAGACTTTAGAATTCCCCATGTTCCTTGCTTCCCTGGCAGTGCATCTAAACTTCTGCAGTTAAGTACAGTGAACAGACCTCTCGCTGATCTCCTCATATAGTTTCTAGTAGACATGATCCCAAATACAGGGTGACCCCAAAAAAACAAAAGCTAAATGGAGGCCATCTAGAACATATGTTGTAGAACGGAGAAAAAAAGGTCAAAGACCCTAGTGTTTTGATGTGATGTTTTGCATATAATAAACTAGTTATGACCAAAGTTTCATTTCATTCAGACAAAACACTAAGAAACTGAGCCTAATTAGAGTCGGGGACCGTTTTTTCTTTTTTTTTTGGTCACCCTGTAGTAACTCCTTATGTCCAAGTTGTAATATGCCTTGTTTGAGGGTGAACAAGAGTTAAAAAAGTAGCCTTAATTCTTGACTTTTGACTCCTGAAATTTATAGAGATGAGGACAATCATGCACAGTTGATGACATCAGAAACCAGAAAGAGGCGGAAGGAAATCCTTTGTTTTAGTTATCCAATTTGCGACCCAAACACTATTAGATGAATCCCCTAGATTCCTATAGGTCTAATATTCTACTGAAATTTTGAATATTATTTTGCTTGTCATCGTGCACACTTATGGTTATTAAGAAATATAGGTAGTAAGTTATGAAAATATATAGCAATTAAGTTACACGTAGCTGACTGAACGAGACTAATCTATGCCCTAAATCAAATAAAGGATTCGGTTCAAAATTCCATACAGATTCCAAAGTTTGATGTAAAGAAGCTGAGAATAGTAATCTGAATAATGTATATAATAATACTAATCACTGCCATGTTCCAAAAAAAGGGATGAGGTGCATTCACGCAAGCGTAGTGTAGTACAGATGTCCAGGTATATTATCTCTGCTTTGTGGTTAGTTTCTGTCAAATTTTGGAGAACCCACTTTCCAAGCTTGGGTACATTTTCAAGATGTGAGATGTCTAAACTGTTGAATTGCTTGAATTCAGCTTGTGTTGATTCTTTAACTTAGAGCACCATTTTGATTTAACTGTGATAAAAGCGTGCGATCATTAGATTCAATAGAATAATCTTCTCAGAATCTGAACAAATTCATTGTTTTAGGAGTTGAAGTTTTTTTTTTTTTTTTTTTTTAAATTGCACTAGTTGTAATTAGTTACAATTGTCTGGTTTTGATTGGGGTGAGGGGAAGTAATACAGTTTGAAAGATGCCCTAAAACAAAAAATCAGTTTTCTTTTGTCATTGTTTCTTAGCACAATTTTTTTTTTTTTTTTTTTTTTTTTTTTTTTTTTTGTGTTTGGGACATTTTTCATTGTTTCTGAATTTTATAGATGAGGATTGATAATTTCATATTTGCATTATTCGGACGATTGTTCTCATCTTGACTTATTTTTACAACGTTTCAGCTGATGTAACCGTTAACCTTCTTCAAGCATATCTTAATAAACTCCAGAATCTGCACAGAATTCCCAATTCTATTATTTTGTTCTTTAGTTCTTATGAGCAATGTTTCTGACAAAGCGGGAAGAATTATTGCTTTCTGGGTTGGAATCTAACACTTATCATTGGCTAGTTTCCCTGAGTTTGACGAGATACACCTGAATAAGTTGGAGGTTACATCGGATGAAATATTGTGAGAATAACACTCAAAATTAGTCTGAATTATTCAAATTTTTCATTCATTTATTTTTTTTAATTTTATTTATTTATTTTTTTTAAAGAAAAAAATTGAAACTAAAGTCTACTTAATATTGTAATTTGAAATATGACCAAATCACCTAACAGGAACCATTCATCACATGAGAAAATTAATGAATATTTATGATTGCCACATATTTAGATAAAGAGCATGTGACAATTTCTAACATCTCAATAGAAATGTCAGCAGAGATAAACCCTTTCAACGCGAATATCAAATAATCAATTAGTTTAAGTTGCAAAGATTCTAGCTGCTTATCCAGAATTGGAACACTCTTCGATCATGAATCTTCAGCGAACACTATTGTTAATTTCCGTAATTAATGAAAATATGATGCATTAATTTAATTAAAAATATATTTGAATTTTTTTTTTTTTTAACCAGCAGAGCTACCTGACATTGTCTGGAATTCAAAATTCGGTATTTTTTACCACTTGCCTCAGCGTAGTATAAACACTTCCAACCATCCCATGTTAAGAACGGCTTTTGGAACAAACGCTCCCCAACCTCCCCATGTTAAGAACGGATTTCGAGGTTGGGGGTGTTTATTCCGAAAACCATTCTTAACATGGAGACGTTGGGGTGTTTATACTATGCTAGGGCACGTAAAAATTTACCCAAAATTTTATAAATTACATAGATTAGAAAAAAAAAAAAAAGTCTGCTTAATACATTTTAAGATGTTCATATTTGTTTTAGGACAAAATCAGAATAAAAATACTCCTACTTTTGGTGAAGTTCAAAGTAAAAATCTCTGCCAATTCAGCATGTTAACATGTTGAGCCAACCAAATAAATTCTGTCCCTCACAATCAAATGTTACTTAAAACCAGAACAGCTAAACTCTTTCAATCTTTTTCTCCCTGTCAGCCAAACTCCACCAGTAAATATTTAACTTCTGACTGTTAGGATGAAAGCTAAGACTTTTGGTCAAAAATGTCAAATTAAACTTCAATATAGAATCTAAAATTAAATGAAGAAATTTACACAAGTGATTGTTTTTCTAATCTCAACTCTGAAATTAACTCAAAGTCCTATACAAAAGCTTAAACCAATCGGTTACTGATCTAGTATGTCTAGAAGAAATAGTGAAAGTGTGCAGAAAAACAGGTAAATCACAGATTTCATGATGACATATTTCTGGATTTTCATATCGATCAGTCAGCTAAACAAAGTAGTAAGTCTTAGAGTTAGATCAACGGTCAGTGTGAGCAAGCTATGTCTAGAAGATATAGTGGAAGGATGCAGGCTATAACTTATGCCACCAAGAAGATGGCATGATGACATGTTTTTGGACTTTTAGATCGATCACTTAGCTAAGCATAGGTGCTACGAATTATCAAGGCCTGAAGGTAACTCAAGGATAAGGATTAATGAGTATAAGGCGGTTGGTGAGCAAAGTGTAGTGATCGGTAGTGGTGGAAATTGGGTAGAATTTGATTAAGGAGATGGCTCAACTTGTTTACATTGTACTTGAAAACAATCATGCTGTAGTCAGCTAGAAAGTAGCGCTGCAGTTTAGTTCTATAGGTGGGCAGTTCTAGGAAAAGAAATTTGTTCCTGGAACTTGCATTTAGATTTAGACACAGATACAGAGTAGAGAAAATTATTGATAATGGTTGTAGCTAAACGAGTGTTTGAATTTTTTGTTAGAGGCGTAGATTGAAGCTCAGTTGAGCAAGTGCCATAAAATAACAATAGAACCCTGCAATGTCTCTTGTCAGAAACATGTTACAAAGAGGAGAAAAGGACATTACCTATTAGGTTTCCAGAGCGCAAATTGAGTGCTTGAGCTACCAAACACCATGAATCTGCTTTTCACAGCACCTCTCTAAGTTGAAGTCATAGTCCCTAAACCCTGTAAACCATTTCATGTTACGACTCCTTCAATTTAAAGAATTCAGTGCATAAACAATTTTTGTTTCCTCTTCCTGAACTTTTTTCTAAATGCATAAAAGTTATGCTTTAAATGTCAGATCTTTGGAATGGTGAACCTCATAACTTTTTAAAGTTTTTTTGTTGAATTTTCAAAACTAGACCCAAAAATCAAACTTTGTTTCTAACTACTTAATTATTTTTTTTATTGTCCTGTGTTATTAGAAATATAATAATGAGCTTTCCTATAATTTCTTTTTAATATTACTTAGTACGACCCAGATCATTACTAATATGAAACCCTTTTAAATAATCAGCTAAAAAATAGAATGAGCAACAGTATGTTGTATTTAGATTGAAAAATGTAATCGAAATTGTCTATCTTTATGTGGAAAAACCCCCCAAAAAAACTTGAAAAACTAAAACTTCACTGCGTAGATTCAAGTAATAATTAATGAATGATTTTCTAATGCAATAATCTATTTACCATTCCTTTCGTTTAAAAAAATCCTCTCCATAAACAATTTTTGCTTGTTTCTGTTGCATCATGACCTTTTCTAAACTCATAAATTATTATATGCATTAAATGTTGGGTAGATACTTCAATCTTTGGAATAGTGAAGTTGATAAATTATTCTGAGATAATTTATTAATTCATCAAAACTGTACATATCTGAGTACTAGCTGATCCGTGTCCTGGCGTTATCTGAGAAAGGGGATTAACTAAAGAAATTTTATTGAATAATCCAGCACAAACTCTGACCTAACAATGTTAAAAACATGTACCCAAAATTTTTCAATGCATGTACAAAAAAGCTATTCTTACCTGCATAATTGTTTCACATTTTCTAGTTTGTAGTGTTGTCCCCTCCATTTGTAAGATGAGGGAGGATAATAGGTCAACTTTTTTTTTTTTTTTTACAAAGGAGTCACCATTTATCAACGCCCGAAGGCCACTCCAGGATAAGGGTTAATGAGTACAGTAGTCAATGGGAAAATATTGTAGTAATTGTTAGTAGTGGAAATTTGGTAAATTAGATTAATGGGATGGCTCATCAAGAACTTTTTCACATTGGACTTGAAGACAACCATATTATAGTAAGTTGGAAAGCAGGAAAACAAAACGGTTCCACAAGCGTAGAGTTCTAAGAAAGAAGCTTTGTTCATGGAATCCATGTTTAGGTTTAGGCACAGATAAAGAGTGTGGGAAATTATTGATAGTGGTTTCAGCTAGACAAGTATTTTTCATGAAAGTCAGGCCAGTAGGGACTATAGATTGGAGTTTAAATGAGCACTTGCCATGAGAATAATGATAAAGCAGAGACAGGCTCACAACGTCTCTTCTGTGGAGAAAGAGATTGCAGGGAAGAAAAACGGCATTCCCCACTAGGCTACCAAGTCTATTTTGAACTCTGTCAAGGCAGGATAAGTGGCTTCTAGCAGCTCCTGCCCAGATGTGACAACAGTACTCCATCCTTGGATGTGCTTGGCTCTTATACAGATAGAGAATTGCATCAGCAGTAAGAGATATCTACTGGAACAATTAAATGATCCCACCATTTTTTTTCCGGCAGCTTTGGCAATGGATTTGATGTAAGTGTTCCGTCTCCGATCAGGAGTAAAGGTCAGACATAGAAGCTTGTCAAAACGTAGAGCCTCCCCAAGACAAGATCCATTCATTAGTGTTGATGATGTAAAGATAGAAACTTGATTTTAGATGCATCAAAAGTAACCAGCCACCTCCTTCCCCATTGCACCACATGATCAAGATCAAATGAGAGAGGATTGGAGAACTTGATAGTTTAATCTTTGAGGTGTTGCCATAGATGGTAGTCGGCAGCATAAATGTCTACGAATGATCTTAGGATGTGATTTGGGAGATCATTGATGTAGATCAGAGAGTTGAGCCTAAGATGGACCCTTGAGGGACTCCAGCATTAAAACTGAGCTTCTCATTTTTGCTCATCAACCACTACTCTTATGAACCTATCAGAGAGAAATAATTTAATTGAAAAGGCATTTCTAGCTATACTGTAGTTGATTTTGTGAAGTAAACCTTTATGCCATACCCCTATCAAAAGCCTTTGATATGTTGAGAGCAATTGTCCTAGAAAAGAATGTCTTCGTCGAGAACACTTTTTTTTCTCCTAACTAAGAGTTCTTCCTATGCTCTCCCTCTTTAGTTTACCAGCTTTGGAAATTGCTACTGGTTGACTAGCTAAAATTTTTTATCATAAGTTGTCTTCTTTACTTTAGAAGAAAAGGATTTTAGCTTGGAAAACGTCAATAAAAATTGGGATGGAGACATTACTGACAATTAAAAAAAAAAAAAAAAAAAAAAAAAAAAAAAAAAATTCCAAAAGGAGCATGATGGGTCACCTTAGATTTTCATTGAAGAAGGCACTGATTCAGCTTTCTGTTGGCAAGAATAGTTACTAATTTGAATAGATTTGTACTGATAAGTTTTTATGTTTGAGAGTTGTGCTGTGATATATTCAGAGGATATTCGAATGATAATGATTGTCTAGATGAAAATACATGTTTGCAAGAGGTGTGTGTGTTATATTTTGTATTTATATTACTATATTTTGTCTATCATTTTAAGAGGATATTCTGTATTTTTCCTGTTAAAATTTTATAGTTATAGTTATCCAAGTACCTATTGTTTTGTGGCATGTTGGAACTGCTTATTACCTTTTGTTTGGGGGGGAAAAATGTCATTTTTATTGGAGTGACTTATGCCCCATTTCAACAATTTTCATATGGTTTGTTAGAACCGATTACATTTGTGCATGATGTCATATTTTAGAAAACAATTCCACAATGCACTCATTATAAATGCGTTGCACATTTACTCTGAAGAAAGCACTTGCCTTTCATAAGTACTAGCAGGGCTACCCACCGTTTCCCAGGTGGAGAGGTAGTATACTAAGCATATTGAGCAACCTCCTAAAAAAAAAAAAACATTAAACAAACTTTTGTTTCAATCAAAGTACTTGTGCAACTGCGAAAAAATTAGTTGCAGTAGGCAGGCTTGAACCTGTAATGCGGAAGAGGAAAATGAGGTGAAAAAAAAGCTAATGTGCTAGCTGTCATGGCCACGACGATTTATGTCACAACGGGTCGAAAAAAAACGTTTTATAAACGTACATTGAGATTGCTAGGCATAGGACTTGCAAAAATGTTGATGCAAAAAGCAACCCCTACTTGCAAAAAACGGTCCAGTTAACAAGCACAGGATTAATTTTTTTTGTCAATTTTTAGATATTTTTTGTCCGAGAGATTGATGTTTTTAACAATATCAATTTTGTCACAGTCCAATGTGTCTGTCAAAAGTTTTGGACGGACATACAGACATACACACATACAAACTAATACATATTTCCCTTTTATATAATACACTAACGGGATGTACCTGGCATTGCCCGGGTGAGGTGTGTAAGTGGGGGGATTAAATTAAAACAATAATAAAAGGGAAAGTAAAGAATAAGTGAACGAAAAAAATGGCATAAATAACTGTTTAAATATTAAAACTTTAAAACTCGAAAAAAAAAATGTCCGTTATGTCGACGCGAATGTGCAACCTTAAGATGCCATGATAACCACTGCTCTACAATGGCGTCAGCAAAGTAACGTCGTTTTTTTTTTTTTTTTCCTATTTAAACCAGTTAAAAAACGAACGTTATTCACGTATGTGTGTTTGCCTAAATTGTCATGAACAATTTTTTGCTACCCTCCCTCATTGCAAACATCTATTTCTATAAAGGAAATAACTGACCGTTTTTTTCTAATTCTTACATATTATTCAACAGATGGTACTGGTTTCGATCCGGCCTGATGCCGTTGAGAAAAGTTTTTAAACAGACAGGTGAGATATATATATATATATATATATATATATATATATATATATAATAGATTAATATAAAATTGTTCTTTTAACTTTAAAATCTTCAAAAATAAGACCACCCTGCCCTATGTGTCCGTTTTGAATTAGCTTTTATTTTTTGCTTTAAAACTAAATTCAGGATGTACAAAAAAAATAAATAACGATCCCTTGCCTCCCAATATTTTCTATAGTATTGTTGTTATTGTACGGTAGAATACTACTTTCTTTAAAGTACCCCCCACCCATCCCAACTCCAACGAGTGCAATAGTAAAAATATTGCAAATGTTTAGATAAGATCGCGGAAGTTGCCAATATGTAATTTTCTTGCTCACACATCCCTATTCACAATTCGTAGCCGTGGGTTATCAGTGGACTGTTTCTGTTATACAAAAGGGTAATAAACAATGCTTGGAATGTAATTTAGATGGTTGAAATCAATAATAGCACACTACAAAGACTTTAAATTTAAGAATAAATAAATTGTTTTATTAGAATTTTTTTTTTTTTTTGTTTTTTCAGACAGCAAGTTACCTTTTTTTAAATCACAATTTATTTGAAAAAAAAAATGATACCTTTCTATTACAGTTCTGACTTTTGGAGATGAGGACTGATTGTTTGTATTTACTTGTTTTGATCGGACTATCATTTTATCTTGAGTTTTATTTGTGCAGCCAAATTTTTTCACACATATGAAACCACGACAAAAAATAAAAACAAAAACAACTCCAAGAATACAAAACCAGATATGGAGCCAGTAACTTTTCTCCTTTCTTTTCCAAGATGGTGGCCAACATGCCAGACAATAGTTGAAGGTTATATAATCCAAAACGTTGCATAAATAACACTTAAGATAAGAACAATAGTCTGATCAAAACAAGTAATATTCTTTTCTAATTTGAAAATTTGACATTAAAATTGAATAAGAGATATTTTTCTTTGTTTTAATGGTACTCTTGTAGAGAAAGATGCCAGTGCAAGGTTGACTAAGGAATTCATTTTTTTCCCAAAGATAATTTGGAATGCTAAAACCAATGCAACTTGGGAATTGTATTTTTTGTTACAAAAAAAAAAAAAATGCAATGATAGTTGCGGAGGAATTTGAATTCTCGTTAAAGGAAACTGCATTTGTTTTTTGTTTTTTTGTTTTTTTTGTTTTTTTACTGTAACAAAGTTTATAACATTTAAAAAACATGTTAAGGTCTTTAACATTTAAAAACATTGAAAAGGAAACTGAAAAAAAAAACAGTTGCAACCTTTTTCTTTTTTAACGTTAAAGATCATAACTTTTTTTTTTTTAAATTTTATTTTATAAAAATTCGAATTTCTCTGCATTATGACTGTTAGTTTTAATCCATTCTGGTTACCAAATTAATCATGTGTAGAAATCCTTATAGATTGAGGCAAAGCACAATCTTGACCATAACCTAAATAGTTTTCAATAGGAAGTCGTGAAGAAAAATCGTGCTTCAAAACCTTGGTATTGTTGAGAGTATAGATGCTTGGTGCACCGTCTCAGGTGCTTCAGCCATATATAGCATGTTACTTCTTGCATCAATATGTCTGGATATTGAGAACACTAATAAGCATCGCAGACCAGAAGATCTAAGAGTGTGCAAGAAACCTTGTGACTACATGTAATCTCACTTATGTCAACCCTTTAGATTAGTCTGCATGGAGAGTAGACATGAGACATTGTTTGGTGTTATGCACTCAAGAGTCTGTGACACTTACAGCATCCTAAATATCAAAACTAGATGAAGAGGAATTTAGAACCTTAAATACTAGCAGGAACCATGTAAATTCCATGGAATAAGAAATATATTTAATCAGCAAATATGTTTTGATGAAGCTAATGTTTTTCTGGATAGTGCAAAAAATTAGTTCTTTGGACAGGAAAACCAATATCACACAGCAAATAGGAGTTTCTATGAAAATAGTGTTCATTATAGTTTAACATGGAACTGGCTCGAATAAGATAAATTAATAAGTACTAATAAATACTCAGAAAGTAATATTGTGCTACATAGTTCAATACAAATAATAAAATCACATAAGAGACAATCTTTAATTTATTCCTTCAATCTAGCACCTCTTGACGATGTGCTTTTATCCTGTTTCTTTCGAATATTCCTTTTTTTTATGTAATGTTCCACTAACTTTTTTCGGTGAAGAACTGTTGCATGTCAAAATTGCAAGTTCCTTTTTCAAAACAAGGATGATGTTATGATATTCGAAGATGAGGCTACATCAAAGGAGGTCACTTTCATGTTCTGTCCAGGGTTGCTAGATTGACATTTTTAAAGCTGAAGTTTGCAATAAATTTTTTTTTTTTTTTTTTTTTTTTTTTTTTATAAGCAGATTGGCCTTCAAAAATTGTATTTGCCATTTTTCAAAGCATAACGTATGGACTAAAATTGGACACGATGAAGATGGTGGGTATTTCATAGGAGGGGGTAGATATTTAAATATGACCTAATTCTGATAAAATTAAGAATACTAATTATAATTCTTAAAGACACAACAGAGGTAGACCAAAAGTTGTCCAAACTGCTGAACTTTAGCTAGTCTTATTAATAATTAACAGATAGTTCGGTCTGTGCAACTGCAGGTTTGTAATTCAGGCATGATTGCAACTGAATTTTCAGGAAATACCGAGGTCATGCTCAAAGAAGAAATTTTCCGTGTAACTAAATCTCAGAGATTTCCATAATGATTGAAATAATAAACTTGTATGAATTGGTATGTTACGTTTTTGACCGGCTTGATTCTGTTGTTCAGCATCAGTCATTCATTCGAATGAATTAGATTATTGTTGGCATTTGTTTCCTCGATATCTTTCTAGTTAGCCTTCTTTCTATGAAGGCATCAGGTATTTACAGGAGGAACCACAGGAAGTGAATGTTTCTCTGGAATAAACTGGATTCGAACTTAGCACACTCGAGTTATGAGTCAATGTAGTTAGCCACCTTCATTCTATTGATAACATTGTTTTTTCTTAATTTTTTATTTTTTCTAGAATCAGATATTTGCAAAAAGAAAGTTGCCAACATCCATAAGTGAAAGTGGCGTTACAGGACTGGCTGGAATGAAACTTCATTACTGCAACCTTCCATGATTTAAATAATTGATTAAAAAAAAACAAAAAAACAAAGAATAAAAAAGTAAAATTAATATTTTCTAATTTTTAATACTTTTTCATATTTGCTGCAAAATTTGTTTTATTAATCTACAATAGATTAATACGATAAGTAAATAAAAAATAAAAAAATAAAAAGAACTTGAAAAAAAAATCACTCAAAATTGGAATAGTTATTTCTGGAAGGGATAGTTGAGTTATCTTCCTGATACACATGACTTCATATTGCTATCATCTTTACTGCTATATGAGAGGTTTCATTTAGGGAAAGAAGAATTCTTGAAAATTAGGAATCAAATATCAATTGGTAAAATGTTTTGAATTCAACAGCGTTTCAAGTGAATGCGTATATAAAATAATTAATCATGATTAACATTTTTAGTTGTATCGTAACCGGTATCCCAAGAGCTCTTTGTGCGCCCTTTGCAATTCTGACCAATTATTATGGAGTCAATAAGTGTTAATGATTATTAACTGCCTGTACCTACCTTGTTTTGCACTTCTGGCCAATAGTTTTCAGTCTGTAATCGCCTATTATCATTAATAAAAGTAATATTTTAATTCTGATCCTCTCTAAGGGTTCTTTATACCAAACTTAGTACACTTCCATCTTGTAGATTCGGAGGGTTTGCGTGTTTACTAGTCATTATCTCACTTACAGTTAATATATCATCAACTTTAAAAAGAAAGGATTTGAGCATTTTAGTTTTGCAGTGATTATTCCCCCCCCCCTCTCTCTCTCTCTGTGAAAAACACTTTTTTAAAAGCAACATATTATCTGTTCAGTGTTTTTGTAATCATGCTGATTAAATAAGTCAGTAAAACAAATTCGTTTTACACACATGTGCATTCACACCACTTTGCCATTTTTAAAAATTTTATGATGAGATCTATACTATTACTAAATAATAACCCAAAGTTGATCTTGTGTTTACTTTTGGCAACCTCTTAACTCTCACTTTCCTTATTTTGTCTTCTAGTTCTCAAATTCTTTGAATGATATTTATGGCAAAGAGGGAAGAATGGCCGTTTTCTGGGTTGGAATCTATCCATTTAACACTAATTGTTGGCTGGTTTTTGATCATGGGGTAGTATTTTCTCTTTACATCAAGTAGCTTCATGGCTTGTCTGGAGAGATTTCCAATAAAAACAAACTCGTGAGCCAGCAAGAATTTATCTATTGAAATATTTTGTTTTTCTATTCAATATTTATATACTGTTAAATGTTGCATTTCATGTGTTTTTCACACACACACACACACACACACACACACACATATATATATATATATATATATATATATATATATATAGCTCAGCTTGATGATTTTCCTCAAGAATGAAATACAAACCTTTCTATCTAGTTTATTTGCAATAAGTATGTATTATTATATATGCTCGCAGTTCAGCCTGACTTTGTTCGGGTCCTATGTACTGTTCATAACTTTATGTGGATATGTATATATCTATATTAAAGTTTAACTCGTGTCCAGGTAACCTACACCTAAAATTTCAAAAATTTAGACCCAAATTGACGGAGGTGTTTGGTAGAGTCTGCAAAGATCAACACTTTCAACTTTGACGTCTTGGCAGCTAAATTTTAGCCCAAAATCTTATTAAAAAGCTTGCTGAATATCTGAATACGCTTTATGTAAAATTTCAAAAGTTTAGACCCAAAATTGGTTGAATAGTTTGCTAGATGCCGCAAAGGTCAAATCTTTTGGACTTTGACCCCTTGGCAGCCAAATTTTCGGCCAAAAAAACGATTAAACAGCTTGCCCTATGTCTGAATACATTTTATGTAACATTTCAAATGTTTAGACCAAATATTGGCAGAATAATTTGTTATACTGCAGTGGTCAAAATTTTTTTTTTTTTTTAGACTGACACCAATTTTGGCCCCCTTAACATTTACTGTTTTGGGCTTAAATATAATTAAAGTTTGATCAATGTCCAAGTAACGTGCATCTAAAATTTCAAGTGTTTAGACCTAAAATTGGCGGAGGAGTTTGGTAGAGTTTTCAAAAGTCAAATCGTTTAACTTTGACCCCTTGACAGCCAAATTTATAGCCAAAAACCGATTAAAGATTTTCCTGAATCTCAATACCCCTGATGTCAAATCTCGAGCCTGTAGACTGAAAATTGATAGTAGTTTAGTAAGAAATGTACACACACACAATTTCACTTTACTAGATATACAAGTATGGGTGCCTGGCATTGCCCGGGCGTTTGGAGGTGTGTGTTGAGCAAAAAAAAAAAGTGGTAGTAGGAAGGCAAGCTTGAACCCGTACCATGAAGGAGGAAAAGAATGTGAAAAAAAACGTGACGTCTTTGCTGTTACAAGCACCGCCAAACTGAAAGTGACATAGGTTTAAATTAAGGCTAGTCAATCGAAAAGAGGCGATGATTTTCGAAAATATCTGCAAAGAAAGCGCCGCGTCCCTGTAGAAAAGTGCCCAGTTGAGGGTGAAAAATGAATATTATTAGCCAATTTTTCGGTATTTGTCATCTGAAGGGTCGAACTTCAAAACGATACTGATCTTGTGAAAATCCGTCGCCTCTGTCGAAAATTTTAGACAGACATGCAAACATACATACATAGATTTATATATTTATAGCTCAAATTTTCGACCCAAACCGATTAAAAAGCTTGCCCTATCTCTGAATACCCTTTATATAAAATTTCAAATGTTTAGACCAGAAATTGTCTGAGTAATTTGGTAGAGACAGCAGAGGTCAAATTTTAAAAAATTTTGACCCCTATTATGACCCCTTTACATTTATTGTTTTGGGCTCAAATCAAGTTATTAAGTTAGATCCATGTCCAAGGAAATTCTAAAATTTCAATTATTTATACCCTAGAATTGGCAGAGTTTGGTAGAGTTCTCAAAGGTCAAATCGTTGAACTTTAACCCCTTGAGTCAAATTTCTGACCGAAAACCAATTACAAAGATTTTCCCAAATCTCACTACCTTGTATATCAAATTTCGAGTCTGTAGACTTAAAATTGAGTTATTGTGTAGGGAAATGTACACACAGTCAGACACTTTCACTTTTATAGATATATAGATAGATTAAAACAGGAAAGCGAAAATTGTTTCAATGTTCATCAACGTTTCGTCTTTATGCAAAGACATTCTCAAGATGACTGATTTGAGGAGAAACTATCAAAATTTGAAAAACTGAAAAAATTTTTCTGAAACACAGTATAGACGTTAAGATTCCAAATGCTTTTTATGTAGTGAAAATGTACATTTTTGTTTTTAATCTAAATACTATAACAGACACAGAAATGTATAGTATCTAAATAAAAAAAATATGCCCGTGTGTGTAATTCGGTGTTACAGAAAAAATAACAAGAGTGCTCAATTACTTCTGTAAGAGTATTAATACTTTTTTATTCAATGGTTACTACACTGACCAGATATAGAATTATCATGGTGTGCCACACTATCAAAACGTCGGCTGATTTGTCACATTTAATACATTTAACTCTTTGAGTTTCTGTGAAACCAAAGGTACTAATAGAAGATAAAACTACTGTAGAGTGTCCATTGATGATGTATTAATTTTTTTATTCAGTTAATGCGAAAATGTCGTTTTTGATGTTCAACTACAAAAAATTATAACTCCTTTCATAATAAACTTTATTAATTGAAATAAGAACTATTAGAATCAGCAGATTTTTGCCAACGAGAAACAAGTTTATTTATCCCATTAGCATAGAAATCCGGAGTTCTGGAAGCGATGAAGTCCTTGAAGGCCAATTCGGCAGCTCAGCTTTTGAAGCATTTTTCACGCAGGAAGTTGAGATGCTTGAAAAAGTGATAATCGGTAGATGAGAGGTCCGGTGAATATGGTGGATGAGGCAGTCTCATCATCCGATTCCTTCAGTTTCTGCAGAGTCAGTTGAACATGTGAGCAAACGTTGTCACAGAGAATTGGTCCTTTCATATTGACCAATCTCTGGCAGATACATTAAAGCTTCTGGTGCATTTCATCAATTTGTCGGCAGTACTTCTCCACCATAATTATTTCGCTCGGATTCAAGAAGCTGTGATGGATGAGAGTGGCTGCAAACCACCAAACGGTCACCATAACCTTTTGGTGTAATTTCAGCTTCGGAAAGTATTGTGAAGCTTCTCCGGCATCCAACCACTGTACCAAATGTCACCAGTTGTCATAGAGGATCCACTTCTCATCATGTCACAATCTGCTCAAGAAATGGGTTCTTTTTGTTGTGCAGTAGGACGATTTTTTTTTATTATCCTTCAATTCATGTGACACCCATTTATCCAACATTTTGATTTCCCTGTTTACTTTAAATGACGAACGATTGTTGAATGGTCGACCTTGAGTTCAACAGCAACTTCTCGATTAGTTTTGCGAGGATCAGCTTCAATTAAGGCTTTCAAATGTTTATCAACCGCAGTTGGCTGGCCGTGACCATCTTTATCTTTAAAGCTCCTCTCACCATTGCGAAAATTTCTTGAACCACTGTTGTGCCACATGTTTATTTGTGGTTCCTGGGCCAAAGCATTATTGATATTATGAGTTGTCTCTGCAGCTTTTCAGCCTAATTTGAATTGGAACAAAACTCGTGCGGATTTGAATTTTGTCCATGCTGTCGAAAAAGCCTACAAAAAAAATGAAGAGATTGAAAACGGTAACGAAAAACGTGATTTAATAGAGCGAAAAAAAGCGCTTCAAAATTATATATAACCTGGCTATCAATAAATTAATTCAGAAATCTATATAAAAGTGAAAATGTGTGTGTGCATTTTTTGTGTATGTCTGCCAAAGGCTTTCTTCGGGGAGGGGGGGGGCGTTCGGTGGGGGGGGGTCACTCCTTAAAACTTTATATACTGTCTAAATCATAATACACACGAGTTACAAATGGAGGTTGCATCTATCTTTTAATTTGCCCGACTTTTACACGCTATTTTTGAGATTTTTTTTCAACCGCCACGTCTTTGTTTCGGTTTTCAGTATAAAAAAGCGAAAATGAATCTGTATCAGCAGTTCCCCGGCACACAGAACGTCCAGAAAGCGATGGACATTTGGTCAATGTTGGTTTTCATCGTCATATCAGATAATTGCTTTTATTTGGACACACTCCCCTAATAAAGGGGGCTGGTTTTCCCCAACATGTTGAAACAAAACCAGATGCCGTTGGGTAAAAAAAGAAACAAACCCAAAAGAGCTATCCCACAGAAAATTAAGTGCAGAATTAAATTCCGCATGCACCTGCCACTTTTCCTTCACTGTGGCGTGATGTTTGACCTCATTAAACACGCACCTGTCTCATCACTTTTTAATCATTTTATTTCACACATTCTCATTTCTCTGCCATCGTAGTGTGGCGGGAAGTCATCAGTCTAACTACCTACCAAAACTTTTTTTCTTTTACACCTGGGCAACGCCGAGTATCCCCCCGCTAGTGTATAATATAAATCTCACCTGTCTGTTTAAATGTATGTATGTCTCACAAAAACTTTCGGCAGAGGCGATGGATTTTCACGAGATCGGTATCAATTTGACGCTCAACCCTTCGGACGACAAATATCGAAAAATTGGCCAAAAATATTAATTCCTTCACCCTCAACTTGGCACTTACCTACAGGGAGGAGTCGCTTTCTTCGCCAATATTTTCGAAACTACCACTTTTTTTGCTCAACACGAGCCTAAACACCGGGGCAACGCCGGGCACCCAGGCTAGTCATATATAAAAGTACATGTGAGAAAACGATATTGTTTTTGCACCAGCCTATTATTTATTTATTTTTTTTTATTTTTGATTTTTGATACAAAAAGGTTTAAAAAAAAATTGGTCTAATCAAGCTAGGCATTCTATTAAGTTTATCAATGTTTGCTTAAATAAAAGAATGCTACCTTAATACACACATTAAAAAGAGATCTTGAATCCCTAGTAGACCTTATCCTCAAATGTCTAAAGTCTCTCTGTACAGGGGGTTGTCAGGACAACCTGACATAAGAATACTTTTTGCTACAAGAAAATCCTGACTAAATAAATAAATCACATAGTATTCATGGCCCAAATAAGATCTCCTTAATCTGGTAAACTCCTACTGGCTTTTATGAAGAACTAGCCTGGGTGCCCGGGTGTTTGTAGGTGTGTGTTGAACAAGAAAAAAAAAAAAATTGTAGTAGGCAAGCAGGCTCGAACCTGTGATGTGAAGGCGGAAAAGAAAGTGGAGGTGTGTGTAAGAGTGTTAGTTGAGCAAAAAAAAAAAAAAAAAAAAATTGCGAGCACAAAGAAAAAAACGTGGTAGTGAGCAGGCAGGCTCGAATCCGTACCACGAAGAAGGAAAAGAAAGTGGAAAAAAAAAGAGGGGATGACTTTCAAAAATATCCGAAAAAAGCGACCCCTCCCTGTAGAAAAGTGACCAGTTGAGGGTGAAGGAATTAATATTTTTGGCCAATTTTTTAATATTTATTGACTTTTGAAGTAAATACTGAAAGTTTACGCATAAAATTATATTTTTGTACATAAATTTGTGATGAAATATAGTCATATCTCTCTCTCTATATATATATAATATATATATATATAATGAGTTCGTGTAATCCAGTAAATTTTCCTATACCAATAAGTTTTAAGCCTAAAAGAGATGACTTAAAAAGTAAGCTACAAAATTATATTTCATAATTGAGCATTAATATACTGTGTAAGCAAAATCAAGACTTCAAAAAAGGTGTTGATAGCAACAAAAATTGTCTTTCATTTTACGTTACAATTGTTTCCATGCCCGGTCGACAATTTCAAACATATCCTTTGAATATTTTCAAAAACCAGCATTTCTTCAGACTTTATGAATAAAAACACTCTTGACAATAGAACATTGTTTGAAGAGAAAGAAAAAAAAAAAGAAAAATTCTCTTAATGGAAAAAGAAGCATGTGATGAACATTTACCCTTGAGGTAACCTCCGTGGAAAGCACATTTAAATATTAATATATCACCTAATTTTCGTATCCTTATTTAAGAAGAAAGTCATAAGTTTCCACAAAAAACCCTTAGCCATTTAAAAATTTTTTTATATATCCCATTCGTTGAGTTCCTAAATAAGATTTCACTATTTTTTTCATTTCACATAATTCATTTTTTTTTTAATTTTTATTTCTATATTTATAATATGGCCGTAACAACCTTACGTTACGATTAAATTTATTTATATATATATATATATATATATATATATATATATAATAATCACGGGTCAATCCTATAAAAGTAGTATGATCATCCAATAGTGCTCAACAAGTAGAACTATATTTGTTTTGTCATCATCACTGTAAATGACAAAGTTCTCTGATTCTCTCTCCTCTGATCTCGAGCGCGTGGTTCAGTGGGGGAAGACGTGGCTGGTTACCTTTAATGCATCCCAAACCAAACTTCTATCCTTACATCATCAACGCTCTGATCCCCATCTGGCATCAATTGTGATGGATGACTCTCGTCTGGGTGAGGCCCCGTGTTTTGACAAGCTTTTGGGTTTGACCTTTACTCCTGATCTGAAATGGAACACGTACATCAAGTCTGTTGCCAAGGTCGCTGGAAAGATGGTGGGATCCTTCTACCGCTCCAGAAGATATCTCACTACTGATGCAATTCTCTATCTATATAAAAGCCAAGTACATCCAAGGATGAAATACTGTTGCCATATCTGGGCAGGAGCTGCTAAAAACAGCCTATCCTGCCTTGACAGAGTACAAAATAGACTTTGTGGCTTAGTGGGGGATGCCCTTTTCTCTACCCTGCAACCTCTCTCCCACAGAAGAGACGTTGCGAGCCTATCCTTGTTTTATCGTTATTTCCATGGCAGGTGCTCGTCTGAACTCCAATCTCTGGTCCCCCCTCGCCAATCTTTCACGAAAAACACCCGTCTAGCTGAATCCACTGTGAAAAATTTCCCCCACTCTATATCTGTGCCTAAATCAAAACGTGGATTCCATGAACAAAGCTTCTTTCTTAGAACTGCACGCCTGTGGAACTCTGTGCCATCTGCCTGCTTCCCACCGGACTACAACTTGGATGTCTTCAAGTCCAATGTTAACAAATTCCTAATGAACCGCCCCCTTAAGTAAACACTTCATCAAATCTCCACACTAACGTAATGCACTTGCAATAACCCTTATCCCTGAGTGGCTTCCAGGCCTTGATAAGTGGTGATCGCTATGTAAAAAAAAAAAAAAAAAAAAAAAAAATCATGAAGCTTTTGCTAAAACATGTATGCAAATATGTAGCCAAACTGTTTGCACAACTAGTATGTGCACGTGCACAATTAAACAGCAATCGTTCTTTTAAACATATTTGACTATGATAAACTGTGAGTGAAAAGTTTCAGAAATTAATTCCCAGATAATTTATCCAACTTCCAGACTAGGATCATGGTGTAGTATCTGTTCTGTCCTCGGTTAGTCTCAATCCATCCTAAACTGAGTTGAGGTTTCTCTTTGTTACCAATCAAGGCTTGATTTCCCCCCCCCCCACATTAAAAATTTATCTTGTGTTTAATTTGTCTCGCATGGAAAAGCAAGTAAATAAATAGGAGCAACATGAAACTTCAACATTTTTCATTTATTATACACTGACTTGTGAAAGTTTTGCAAGAATAAGAATAATCAACACAGAATGTGAATCATATTCAATGGACCATGCTTAGAATGGATAATATAACATTTGGTTTAAATTCTTTGGTTGGTTGGTGGGTTGGTTATTTTTGTCTTACGTCATATCAACCCTTTTCAGGTTATTTAATGCCGAATCCAGTGATTTTGAAGAAAATTTTTATTTAATAGAATATATATATATATATATATATATATATATATATATATATATTTTATAAGTCGCTTTCTATTTAACCCATAGTTGGGGTCCTAACAGGTACTACCACTCTGGGTCAGTGAACCTGGGAGCAATGCCAATTAAGGGGTGGCTCCACACTCCCCAAAGCCTGCAAGCTGGGGCCTCACCATCGGATAGAGTTTAAGGTCATATCCAGGACCTCAATTCTTTGGTTTCTATTCACTTACGTCTCCAAGAGAGCATATTTAGACATAAAATCAGTTTTAAATGGAGAAATCTTTCTCCCTCCGAAAGGGGTCACCCTGAATTTGGATAATAATAAAAATTGTCTTAGTCTAGAAAGATTTCTCTTCCACTGACTGAGAACAGAAAAGATGACGTGCAGCATTAGAAGAGATACTACACTTTGCTCTTTGGTCATTACCTAGATTGTAGATTGGGTCTCTGAACTGTTTTGTACTGAGCGAGGCTGTATCTAGGGTCTTGTCAATAAAACAACTACACGAGAGAGAGAAAGAGCTTAGGGTCTTTTTTTTTTTTCTCTTCATCCGCTTTTGCATTGTGAACTAGAAAGATGAGTAACACTGGAGTTTGGTGCATTTGCAGGCAATACAGTTGTATACATTTTAGCTGTCCATGCGATACTCAACTGTTGTTTCTAAGCCAGCTCTCTCTCTCTCTCTCTCTCTCTCTCTCTCTCTCTCTCTCTCTCTCTCTCTCTCTCTCTTAGTTCCTGTTTGTGAGCTGATTCATCTTCTTTAAGTCAATACTTAGTACAGTCACAACACGAGTTGACAATGTGTGCTAACTTAACCCCAACTTAACTCGCATACACAAAAAAAAAAAAAAAAAAAAAAAAAAAAAAACCGTCACACGTGCGAAAGTCACACCATTCTTCATGTCGTACCGAAGATGCCTCTCCGATGAGGACCTTACCTCAACTTGTAATGGGGAGAATTTTGCGGGTCCCCTTGTCCCAAATAAATTTGCATATCCGGAAACCTCTTCCTATCCGTTTACCTCCTCTTGTGCGCTTCTGCAAAAACTTTTTACCAATTATTTTTGGATCACATCGTCAAAATCTCTTAGCCTGAGTCCACTTGAATGTTGTTGGTAAGTTTTTTTTTTTTGTTTTTCTTTTAACAACTTTTTATACATGTTTATTCATATACGGAGAATTTTCTTCAAATAAAACAGGCTTTCGAAGTTCATTGTAGTTTAGAAGTTTAAAATAATATCCAAACTTAAACTTATATTTTTTATAGTTAATATTGGAATTTATTTCTGTCAATATATTATGCATCAAGCTTTTTTAATTTAATTTTATTTTTTTTATTTATCTAATGTAAATAAATAAATAAATAAATAAACAGTTTAACCGATGTGGTTGAAAAAAAAAAATGAATGAAAAATAAGACTCTTACAGGATATGAACCTCGGCTTTTTAAAAGAGGAACCACCCAACATAGGGGTTGTCTTAGCCCTCCCCTCGATTAATAATCCGCATGGTTAGTCTGGTGCTACCAGGTTACGTTGTCTGAAGATACTGGCTTCCTGACCTGAAATGCACCAAACATTGATATTATTTTTTTTCTTTCTTTTGCAAAACTCAATCATATTCTACAAAGTTAAAAACAAAAATAACAATCATCTACAAAACAACCAAACCAAACACCATAAATAAATATTTGAAACATAAAAACATTTTCCTAATTTACTGAACTTTTAAATAATATGAAGAGTCGATATGCCATAAAACAACCAAACCACATGTTTAAAGAAAGCTAAACTCCTCTCATTTTTCGCTTTGTTTATTCACAAGCACATGGAGTAAATTAGCCGTCTATTTAATGTTATTATACAAACATGATGAGTGTAAAAAAAAAAAAAATTATATATATATATATATATATATATATATATATATATACATTTCGTATGTAAAAGTAGTTCTTTATTATTTGGATTATTCTTTGTTCACAACGTTACGGATGATATAACCTCCGATGTTCTTCAGCTGCATCTTTTCAAAGTTTGCCATGTTCGACATAAAAATTTCAATCTATACGTAATTTTGAATTTATTTAATCCACTGTGGTAAATTTTCCTCGTTCTTTCAACCATTAGCAGGTAGAAGCATCAAGTAATTTTTAATTTTATTCTTAGTTATTATCGCCTACAGTAAGCATTGAACCTTCAACTTGAAGATTGTCATTTGAAATGATTGATACTCATCACTTTTAATCCATGATGGTAGTCTAAAGGTATTAAGAAATTGTACAAATTTTTATGGTTGACGGAACGAGAACAATCTAACAAATTTGAATTTGAAATTCTGTATAGATTCAAGAGTTTGGAAAGATGCATCTGAAGAATGTTGGAGATTCCATCAACTAAAATGTAAAAATAGCAACTAAAATGAATAGATGTCAGAACAATACAAATTTATTTTTTAATGAAAATTGCTCCATACAAGATATAAAGCTACTTGATGTAGGGAGCCCTCCTCCCCTCGAAGAAAAACCAAAGAAGGAAACATTTCAAGATTTTAACCTTTTTAACTAGCCAACGATGTGTGTTACATGGGTAGATATTGACTCGAAATACAGCAGTTCTTCCCTCTTTGTCAGAAACATTGTTCAGGGAATGTGAGGACTAAAGCAGTAAAAAAGGGAAGTGAGTTACAAGGCTATTGAAAGTAAATCAAAAGTCTACTTCTCTTTTGAAAAGTTCCAAAACAGTTGTTTGTGTATTATGTGGGTTGTTAAGACAATTGTTCTCATCTTCAGTGTTTATCAACGTTTTGGCCGATGTAACCTTCAATCTTCAAGTGTATCTTGTTTTTTGTGCCCTTATTTTTGTGTGTGGTGGTGGGAGGGGAGGTCATTTAATGCTACTGCACAATTTTGTATGATTAGTTGAACACCATTTACTATTTTACCTTACCCAGAGTTGCTGGCAGTGTGTGAGGGGAGGGGACCTTTTAATAGTGTTATTCGTGGGTAATTGAACACAATAGACCTCAGAAGAATTCAAACTCTTCAGAGTTGATTTCAGTTTGATCAAGCACATTTTTTTTTATACTGTAGTTATGTTTGATTTGTCTGAAGAAAATCTACTCGATTTATTTATTTCTCCCCGACAAGGGCAGAGTTAGACACAAGGTCGGTTTGAGGGAAAATCTAGCTCTCTCTAATAATAATAATCTTTTAAATTGGGACAAAAATAAAAAATGTCTCAGTCTAGAAGAATTTGTCACTGACCGAGGACAGAATAAATGTAGTATCAGAACGGATACTACATTTTGCTCCTTTGAGAGTAGAAAATGAACCATAGGTTTATTTTCAGTAGTTACGTAACTGTGGTAAAACTTGGAAGAACGCTCTGTTTTACGATTGTTGTTTTAAAAATGTAATGACAATTTAAATTTCGTTCCATTCCCATTCGACATGTCAACTTTTCTAGATTTTCGGGTATGCTGACAAGGTTGGGGGTGTCTATTCCGAAAGCTGTTCTTAACATGGGGAGGTTGGAGGGGGGGTATTCGTTTTAAGCATACCCGAAAATCTATAAAAGCTGACATTTTTAATGTGAGCAATGAGTTGGACTTGTATAACAAAAAATACCAAAAAAAGGTATAACCAAATTGACTTTTTTCATTTAAAAATTTAAATTATTTCGTTTTTGTAAATATTTTTATAAAAAATTATGAAAATAAATCTTCCGTTATTTTTATATATATATATATATATATATATATATATAAGTGAACGTGTGTGTCTGTCTGTCTGTGTACATTTCCCTACGCAATAACTCTGTCAATTTTTAGTCTATAGACTCGAAATTTGAAATACAGGGTACTGAGATTTGGGAAAATCGATGTGACGGGTGTCAGCCAGAAATTTGGCTGTTAAGGGGTCAAATTTCAACGTTTGACCTTTAAGAACTCTACCAAACTCCTCCGACAATTTTGGGTCTAGACACTTGAAATTTTAGATATAGGTTCCTTGAACATGGATCTAACTTAAAGTGATGTGAGCCCGAAACAATAAATTTTAAGGGGTCATAATAGGGGTCAAAGTTTTAAAAAATTAACCATTTTTTTGTTTTTTTGCTTTTTTTGCACAGCATACACCTCCAAACACCCGAGCAACGCCGGGCACCCCTGCTAGTATATATATATAATATACCTATTTACAATGCCTCCCCACGGGACAGTTAGACACCAGGGTCGTTTTTTAACGTGGAGAAAAGGTACAAAAATAAAAATTGTCTCAGTCGTGAAGGATTTCTCCTCCACTGAAAGAGAACAAGAAATAGAAGTGCAGCATCTGAAGAACAGATACTACACTTTGATCTTGACCAAAAGGCCAAGATATATAAATATTTATTTAAGAAGAAAAAATCACAAATTTTACAGAATTTTAGGGTTAAAATTATATAAAACAGGCAACTAATTCTTTTTAAATGTGGCATGAGGCCAGAAAGGGTGTGGGGGGGGGGAAGATGGGTGTCGGGAGTCGTCCACTTGTCTATTCCCTATCACTAGTTGCAATCACCACAATACCGCATTCACTCTAGGAGTTGGATCTACTTAAAGCCCCAGATGACAATATGTACAATTTTTTTTTTTTTTTTTTAACAATAAAATTATATACAATGGCTTTTCTTTTTTTTTGTTTTTAGGAATAAAATATATATATATATATATATATATATATATAACAGTACAATTGTTGAATGTTATTCTTTCGATTACTTTTGATTTGGAGAGGGGGCAAGTTACAAAAAAGATTAAAACGGAATGGAACTTTAAATTTCGTTTAATTTTTTGTATAACAACGTGAAACAGAGCGTTCTCTTAAAGTTTTACTGTAACTTTTGCTTCCCTTATTTCAAAATCTATCCATCTCACATTTATCATTGGCTGGTTTGATATTGAAGTAGCTTTTTTCTTTTTTTTTTTTCTTAATAGCTTCTTACATCAAGTGGCATTATGCCTTGTCTGGAGCGATTTCCATAAAAAACGTCAAACGGTTATTGTGATATTTTGTACCTTTCCTAACAGTGAGGGATGATTGTAATAACTATGACTGGAATTGAAACTCTGCATAAATGGTTCCACAATGGCATCAATTATGCATCTTCTTGGAGTTATGTGTCCATAAGTAGTTACAAAATCCTCTATTATATAAAAGGAACTTCGTGTGTGAGTTCATTTCCTATGGACTGGAAAACGGTTGGGTTGACTTAATTTTTTTTTTATGAAATTTCACACAAAGATACTTGTTAATGTTTGGATTTGATCAAAATTAACACCTTACACAGCCTAACATAAGTGCATTTATTACCACACAAATTGCAAGCATCAACATACAAAATCAACAGTAGGTTCTTTGATATGACAGGGGCGCGTTCAAAATGAATGTTTCTGTTTAGAGCAGAATTGAAGTATGATACTTGAGTTTTGCATTTTAAACTTTCATGTAAACCTTTATAAAAAATAATTTTATAAAATCAACAGTAGGTTCTCTACAGTACAATATAAAGTACAATGTATTGTGAACTAAGTCGGTGTAAGAAACATATGAGCTTTCTTCTCTGGTGCACCACGATAGGTCACCAACTAGAGCAGGCAATCAATCGATTTGATTGAAAATGAGCAATTTCACAGATTTCAATGACAATAAAAAATGAGTGAAATATTTGATCATTCAATCCCGGGCAATGTCTGGCTAGATTTTCAAGTTTAATCTGAGTAGCATTTAAATTGATGTATCAAACTATCTAATTGTTATATCATTTTATTGCCACTATAATTTATTTTTAAAAAATTCTGTAGTCTCACCCAAGAAGCAGATTGTAACATTTTTTGATTAGGACTAAAAAAAAAAAAAAAAAAAAAAAAAAAAAATTAAAATCAGCAAGGGGCATAATTCACAATTGTAGTTTAAGAATATAAAGAGTCGTCTTCCTTACAACTAGAATTTTATCTTTTATTTATTTTTTTTTTTGTGTGTATATGTTAAAAATAAATATGAATACAAAAAAATAAAAACTAAAACGACTTCGATGCATCCCATGTAACGTCGGGTAGATATAACTAGTAAACTTAATAAAATTGATTTAGTTTGACACAACTGTATTTGAATAGTCCTCATTCGGATTCCAGGTGATTATGTAGAAGGTAATCAACATCGTGTTCATTACTGTCTTCATAGTCCCAACCATTGTCATATTCACCGTCTGTATGACCTGTTTTATAAATAAACATGTTTACTTTCATATTTACTAGCTGTGCCTATATCAGTGTTGCTCAGAATGCAGTAAAGTCATTTTAGTTTGTAATTTTTATTTGTCTACATATTTTTAAGCAACCTATAAAGAAATTTCCATTGAAAGGTAGACAACACATATGTTCTTCAGTTAAAATATAAGTTGTTCCTTTTGCTGTTTTTGATTTTTTAATGATTTTAAAATATTTCATATCAGTCGCCTGGGCCAGATTAAATAATTAAAAAATAAATTGTAGTGAAGTACGTTGTTGCTAATAACATGATACAACAATAACAAATTAAAATTGACTAGTTTGAAGCAAAGTTAAAGTTATTCAGATCAAACTTTTAAAATCTGGTTACCGTTCATATATACATTGACTAATGGAAACATTAACCTGTAGGAGGGAATAACAATGACTGCTGGGTGAGTCAGCTAATCTAAACATCATTTGTGTGCGTGTATAAAAGCATTCGGTAACACGAATTTTATAAATTTTAGTCTGACAATTCCCTATGTAAATGAAATGTGGAAGCCTCTGTGTAGCTTGATCAACATTTTCATAACTCTACATTGTTCAAGTATGAAGCGCTGTTGAAATAAATACTGAAAATCGGTACATAAAATATCTCCTTATATCTTGTGTGGATAGATAAAATAATATATTATAAACGTGCTACATCTATTATAAATATATCTCACTGTGTCAATAATACTATCTATCAATATCATGTTATAAATTTGAACTAATAAAAATTACTTTGATTTGAACCCAGGACATAGGCACTAAAAGAACAAGCTAATAAAATGACTCATTTTTTGTTTTGGAGCTGGGATTGATATTTTGTATCTCGTCTGTTCAGCTAAACTAAAATTTAAAAAACTACTTAACATTTCTACTCGGTCATGGCTGACGGAATAAGAACAATGTACCCTGTAAATTAAATTTAAAAAATTAAATGAAAATTTCGTATAGGTTTCTGAGTTTGACCTAAATCATACCAAATTCGAAAAGCTTCACCTGAAGAAGGTCGGAGGTTACATCGACTGAAAGGTTGTAAAATTAGCAGGCAAGATTAGAATAGTAGTTTGAAGAATCCTCCAAGTACAAATTCCTTCTAAAAGTTAAACATATGTAAATAAAATTTGTGTAGAAGTCCCAAACATGACAAAAAAGATTTAATTTCGAAGGATCATCTCAATTAATACTCTCATTACTACCTACATATCTGAACTCTGAAGTTTGTAAGGATAATAGTAGTAGCAGTAGTATATTTCAACTTTTCACAGGCTTAAAGGCAACAATGGCTTTTTGAGCTTTCTTCTATGGAGGAAAACGTTAGAGTAATCAGTGAATTTTAATCAATGAAAAAATTGATTTCAATAATAAAATCTATAAAATAGTTTTATTACATAATTATGATTTTTTTTTTTTTTTTTTTTCTGAAAAGAGCTTTTAGCTCGTCTGCCGTTTTGATAAACTTTATGATTTCAGTGATATTATTTCCAATCTTTTCAAACTTTGGAATCTATGCAGAATTTCGAATTGAACTCTTTATTTAATCCACAAGGATAGACTGTTCTCATTCCGTTAACACTTCTTCCCGGTCATGGTTAAGTTATTCTTAGTTATCGCTTGTAGTAAGGATTGAACCTTCAACTTTCAGAAGACTGTCATTTTCACAACACATAGCACAACGAACAACGGTGTTAATTAGTAATAACTTAAATGCCAAAGATGACAATAGTACTCTAAATATTTCAAATAATACAAAGTTTACTTAAATATAATCCTTGGTTATAAAAACTGCAACTTTCACTTGTAATGACTAATATTTATATTGACTATTCGAAGGATTTATCTCCTGCAATAAAGAAGACATTAAAAAAACCGTGTATTATGATTTAGATGACAGGTATGACATCATGCAGCAGCAGCAGCTTGTATGATCATGTGAATTTTAAAGTCGGCATGACCTTCCTTTGAACTGACACCGGTTAGGGAGGTTCAAACATGCTAGGGACAACCTGAAGGAATAGTTTCAGTAGAGCTCTGGAGACCTTAGTTTTGTTTTGCTCCCTTAAAATATAAGAAAATATAATCAATTTTAAGTCAAAATATAAAAAGAAATATCAAAATTCTTACTTCCATTGTCTTAAAAAAAAAAATTGATATTAAATTTACAAACTAGAATCTCTACATATACAAGATGTGTAAATGTATTATTATACTAAAGCTGAGTTAATCGACGTTTGTTTCCAAAACGCGTTTTTTTTATATATTCACGTAATGCACATTAAAATATTCTTTGATATTGGGATTGAGTTACGTTTGAAAGAAAGAAAAAGATCAATTTTATTGGTTCTAATTAGTTGTAATTTGCAATTTATTTACCAAGTAATTTACTAATTTTCTGTCTATTACTCTCACCCTCTCTCATTGTATGTTATTTGATTCAGTCCCCATCTCTGTTTTTATTTTATCCAGTTTTTATCATTATCCTTTGTGTCAATTTCTCACTCTCTTTCTTCTTATAATGGATCAAACATAATAAAACTTACTATAAAACAGAAGAGTAGACTAGTCTATCAAAAATAACAGGAAATATCTCCACAATTAATTATTACTAATTATTAATACTATTTAACTTGTAGCTGGTGAAAAAATGAATATAAAGAGATTTAATAACTAAGACTAATTTTTGATTTTCTCTTTGTATCAGGTTGATCAGATTCAACCCTTTGATAATGCAAAACAAGTATATTTATGCCAGTAACGTAAAAATCTTATGTTTTGGTGATCAAGTTGCTGTAGGCGTTTTTGACATTTCTTAGGTTTTTGAAACATTTCTTATGCAGAAAGTTGTCGAGATGCTTAAAAAAGTGGGAGGTCTGGAGAGTATGGCGGATGAGGCTGATTCGTAACCCAATTCGTTCAACTTCTGCAGAGTCTGTTTAGCAACAATGCTGTCTGGCATTGTCATGGAGGAGAATCGAGTCTTTTCTGTTGATTAATGCTGGGAAAGGGTTATTGGTGTAATCTGGGCACAATTTTCCGTTTGAGAATGTGAATATTTCAGATTTAAATGAAATTTGATCCATAGTTGCTAGATGCCAATTAAGATCTCTGAATTTCAATTTTTTTTATTTTTAAGACCACTTAAGTTTAAGCCTCAAACTTTAAACATTTGATTTGAATCAAAATCATTCAATGAATTTTAATGAAATTGGTATAAGGATTTCAGATTTAATAACACACACACACCTTGATTTTTATTTTCATAATGGGATTGTTTATGTACTAACGAGCACTCGCTTATCAAGGCCCATAGGACACTTTAAGATAAGGGTTAATAAGTTTGTCAGGAGCACTCTGAAACAAGGTGCAAATTGGTAACTATGATTGAGATTGGAGAGAAATTAGATAAAGACAACGGCTCAACAGCATTTGATAAAAATATCACTTTAAATAACAGCCCTTTAATTATTTGGTATAATTGACACATGTTTACCTATCGGTACGATATTCCAGTAATGTTAAGAAATGAATGAGCTAATACCTACGTTAAAAGGAATGTAATTGTTTATCTGATTATCAAAAATGTTGAAATGCGATTTTTAATGAGGTAAGCTGATTTTTCTTTAACAAGCATTAGTAAAAACGTTTGAAATATTTTTCGGGCTGTAATTATTTTTTCAAAGAAATCAAAACGAATTTAAGCAAATATCAATCTGTCAGCTTAAATGCTATCTAGGTCCAATTTACAAGATAACTTTGTTAGATTTTCTTTTTTTCAATTACATAAAGTGATGAATCGTCATATCAGTAGTCCTAGATATATCTAAGGCTTTTGACATGGTATGGCACGATGCTCTTATGAAAATCAGATCCTATGGTATTACTGAATGAATACTTAACATAATTAAATCCTTCCTAAATAAGAGAATCCAGGTTGTCCTTGATGATCATACGTCTAAACAATAATATGCATGCGGGTGTACGTATGTCAGGGGTCGATCATTGGACCTTATTATTCCTGATATTCATAAATGACCTCCCTGATAAAATAGTCTCTGAGATGGGTATATTTGCTGATGATACCACGTTCGCTAACAGGCATGAGGGGAAAGCGAATGAACACATATCCAAAGCAATGGCAGAAACCCTAGAGGAAGACATCTAGTCTGTAGTGGAATGGGGTCAAAAATGGATGGTAACATTCAATGCTGCCAAAATTAAGCTAGTTTCATTTAATAATTACAAGAAACCTTCCCAACCTTCAATAGCTATGGCTAGATACATTACCTGAAAGTACTTTGTTCAAACTCCTTGGCTTAATGTTCACAGGGAGGATGAGCTGGAACGAATATATCGAGGGCATTGCCACGGTTGCTGTGAGGGAGACGGGCGCTCTCTACCATGCTAGAAAGTTACTTACACCTGAAATTATCTTGTACCTCTATAAGGCGATCATTCACCCGTGTATGGTGTATTGTCACATTTAGGCTGGTGCACCTGCTACTAGTCTCTTGCTCTTGGACGGGGTTCAAGAGTCGCCAACCTGATAGGTCCTAAACTGTCATCTAAGCTTCAACCTCTGTTCTGTCAATGAAATGTTGCATTTCACTGCCTGTTTTACAAGTATTTTAATTGTGGATGCTCTGACAAACTACAATCCCTTGTACCCCCTTGACATAAATACCCCCCCCCCGACAAGCAGCTAAATCCCACTCCAACACGGATCCCTAGACACAAGAAAGCCATCTACGCTAATAGCCTCTTCCCCAGAGGCTTTGGAATTCCCTTCTGGGTTCCTGCTTCCTCGACTGTACTGACATGCAGAAGTTCAAGTGTAATGTGAACAGACATCTTGCTGCTCGGCTCTCTTCATAGTATCCCTGCAATTTATGTCCCTGATAATAGTCCCCTACGTCAAAGTGGCACTGTGACTCGTTTGTGGTGAAAATGTAATAAAAACACTTTTTAGCTAAAGGGGAAAAAACTAATGCCTAACATCAATAACATATCCCGATTATATGTAAATTACCCATTGTTTTCTCTACAAAATGTTTTATCCAAAGACATAACTCAGATTTCCCAGCTTTCACGCAAGGATAAAAAGTATAGTATTTATTCTGTCTTTGTTCACAAGCATAGGTTCTTTTACAATTAGAGCCATTTTTATTTTATTTATTCACTGTCCTTTTATGAAGAGCTGTATATTTCCCAGATCCAAAACTGATCTTGTTTCTGATCTTTGTCCTTGTGAGGAGGCAAGTAAATACAGATCCACAAAAATGGATACATATTAATGGTTTATGCAAGTATTTCTTTCCTATTTTATCACCTTGTTGACAATGGTATTTATTTACAGTTGATAATTTATTCAAAAGTTTAATGATTAAACTTCAATCCAAATCGTGAAATATTAATCACTATGCAACAATTGATAACTGTAAACACCCAAAAGTTGTAAATGCTTGAAAAGACAACGCACAAGAATCTGTGGTGTATTAAGAAAAAAGATGTAAAAAAAAAAAAAAAAGTGATTAAAAACCAACCATAGTTTCTTTTATAAACATTCATGTATTGCTTTCACCTCTGGCGGCTTCAGCAATTGAAGGTTGCTTTTCTACAATCTTGTTCTTGACTATTCTCTTTAAAGGCTTTTGGAGAGTTAAGATGTAGATTATTTCCAGAGACTTTATTTTGAGACAAACTTCTGCATGACTTTGGATTAATGATCTGGAGAAGAATCGTGTGTGAAAATAGAGAAGAAAAATTATGGGTTCGTTTATAGAAGCTCCAGGAATTCAGAACCTTCCATTGTTCTTACAGTAAGAAATATTCTATTTCACATTTAGAAACAACATTCTCAGATCATCTTGTTTGGTGAACGTTTCATAGTCAGAATTGTCAGATAAGAAGTGGGGATCTGTGATAAAAAGCTATGATGAGTTGAAGATAAAGTGTTAGATTGGAGAAGGAGAGAGGGATATTTTGAAATAGTTAACCATTTAAAGCAGTTTGTGATGCAGAAAACTAATACAGGTAGATAACCACTTGGAGCAACTCAAATCTAACTTTAGTTCTTTATCTTAGTGCAGAATATGTGGAAAGTAAGTCCCTGTTATTGAATGTTCATAATTCATTACTGAAATATAATTCTTAAAAGAAATGAATATGATTAGTGTCGAGCATGGGGTTTCATTTAGAATTCAATATGGGTGCCAGTATTAGCCACCAGCTTGTCAAACTGTCTGGGAACTGTAGCAACTGATTTCATTAGTAACATTTTTTTTAATATAATTTTCTAATGAGTGACCATTTTATCAAGGTAAAAAAGCACTCAAAGATACGTTAAGGAGATAGATAATTTGAAACCAGCAGTTCTTCCCTCTTCGTGGAATGTTGAAACATGTTTTCTGGGTCTGCTGCTTTGAGTATTTATCATTTCAACTAGTGTACTAACAGGCTGCCCAGCGTTGCCTGATTGTAAAATATACTTAAATATTTTAATTTATGCAGATTTCATATTTATCATAGAGCCAATTTTCTATTGCTAATTATATTGCACCCAATACATAGTGATTTCAAAAGTAAAAAAAAAAAAAAAAAAATTGTCATCAGTAAGAATCAAAACTAAAACATATAGCTCTCCAGTCTTATTCATTACCATCTGACCTAAATACAAAAACTTTAAAAAAATAACGTTGTTAAAGATATAGAAATATATAAATATATATTTATTCATGTGAAGAAATAAAACATTCAGTTGACTTACGCCTGCCAAGTTCCAATTTTTTCAATTTAACACCCCTTGGCAGCTGTTTTTACCGGCTAAAAAACAAATTAAATTTGATCCACTATATATATGAAGTGTCAAGTCTATAGACGAAAAATGAAGTAGTTTGGTAGAGGCTGTTCTTCACACACATGGTCGCTTATATACTAGCAGGGCGATCCGACAGTATCCAGGATTGAATCAGAATCAGCAAATGTTCTACCCTTCCATACTTTTATTGTCGTTGAAATCGGTGAAATCGCTCATTTCTGTTTAATCAAATTTATTGTCTGCTCTAGTTAGGGACCCCTCTCACTGCAGTGCACTGCGAGGAAGCCCCACAGCAACTTAGTCCACAATACACTGTAGTCTACATTGCAATCTACTGTTGATTTTATAAAATTATCTGTAAATAATGGCTTAAAGTTTAAAATGCAAAAGTCAAGTATCAGGATTCAGTTTTACTCTAAAAAAGAACCTTTTTTTTTTTTTTTTTAAATGCGTCACCTTTATAATAAAATTACAGTTGATTTTATATGCTGGGCTTTTCTACTTGTGCGGTGATAAAACTTCACAAATGCACTTGTGATATAAGGTTGTATGAAAGTGATCACTTTGGTCAAAATTGGACTTCATTCTTTAATTGGATTTTTTTCAATTATAGATTTTCAGTGATACAAAATCTCCACAAGAACACTCCCAGACAGTTAAATTCTAAATAAAACCCTATGTGATATACCTTTTACCATATTCATTTCTTGTAAGAATTATACTTTAGTAATAAATTATTTAATAATAGGAGTTGCTTTTCATGCGGCCTATAGATTTTAGAGAAGAAACCGGCAATGACAGGTTCTGCTAACACTGAGCAGTTAGATCCCCTCGTTTCCCCTCGTTCCCAAAAGAGAATTCCTGAAGCAAATCATAGTTAAACAAATGGATATCCATGAAGTAAAATATTTCACGCTAAAAGCATTGTCATCTTTGTTCATGAGTGCACAACTGCACAACACCCAAGAAAAGTAACAAGACTATTTTTTTTTTTTTTTTTTTGAATAAGGTATTCTTTTTCGGATTATTCAGATTACTGTTCTCCTGTTGGATGATCTTCTCGCGTTTCAGCCGATGCGTATCTCGTCAATTCAAGAATCTACAAAAGCTACTCCCATGTATTAAATAAAGGGTTCTGTTCGAAATTTCGTACAGATTCCTGAATTCAATAAGTTACACCTGAAGATGGCCGGAGTTTTCATCAGGCGAAACTTTGTGTGAACGATATCCAAGATTAATCTGAATAATCAAACTATCAATCATCTCGAAAATTCTAAAAAAAGAATAATTCTTAATGATCCAAAATATGTATGAAAAAAAAAACGGTTTGGGATCTAGCTTAGATACTGAAATGGATTCTATAAAATATCCAGAGAGATCTTCATTAATTCGTTGCCTGTGTATATCTACTAGTATCAATATGCGACAATATTCAAGTGTCCGCTATTATTATCATTCTTAGTATAACATCTGTTCATTTACAATAAGGGAAAAATCCAGTGCCTAAAGGATTAAAGTACCCCCTCCTTTTTCTTTTTCTTTTTTTTTTTTTTTGTTCCAATTCACACGTGCATTATGTATGTAACTGTTTGCTTAGCAAATAAAAATGTGCTAAGTGCACTCTTAGAATGTTCTTCATCGTCTAAAGTCGCAATTAAAACCGTTTTCTGCTTTGAAAGTCTGGATTTTTTTTTTCTTTTATTCTTGTCTCCTTTTGAAAAAATATTATGCTGATTGGCGTTTTATTTTATTTAAACACAGTTGGGTTCTTTAATTTACACATGTACACCCGTATGTATCAATGTGTTCCCTTGGTTTTTGAGAAGCACGAATGAACCATAATACTTGATACTTGCCTTTAAACTTTAATTGAAGTCCAGGTTGACTTTATATACGTAAGTTTAAAGACATCAAAATTACTTTCAGATTGTGAGTAATCCTTTCAAATTTATCATGAATAGATATAAAAACAGAACTAATTCTTTAAATTGTCAATTAGAAGTAAATTCAGCAACTTTTTCAAGATAAGCAATACATAAAATTTTACAAAAGGAATTTTTTTTTAATTCGGTTAAACTTTATTTAACGAAAATGAATATAAATTTTCTTGACCAACAATTTGAACTTAGTATTAGGCCTAATGAAGGGCATATTTTTTTTTTTTTTTTATTGCGTTAGAGTAAGTCAGTTAAAGAGCAGTGTTTGTTTGTTTTCACACATATACTGCTATTGAAGTTAGGGCATGGATTTGTTTGTAATGCCATAGCACTCTGTTCAACAAGTGAAAGTTTCAAAGCCCTAAAATTAGTTTGAAAAATTTATAAAATGTTTCCTTGTGTGTAACACACACACACACACACACACACACACACACACACACACACACACACGGGAGTTCCAAAAGTAATGCTTCTTATTTTTATTCCATTTGAAAGGTTCATAGAGGATTGTAAATTGCATGACTGAACTTATGCATTCATGGCCTGAAAGTTTCATTTCTGTTGCAGATATTGATGGTGTGAGACTAAGAAAGCAATCCCTGTTATGGACGTGTCAGAAGCAGAGATATGTCATTGAATACCTGGCAAAATGTCCATTAAAAATGATGGTGGCTATGTAGAAAAATAAATTCTGGAGCACAGTAGGTCGCTCATTTTAATGATACCATTCCAATCCTTGTAGCTCTTCAATTTTTTTAGTTAAAAACGTAGGAAGCTTTACTCTCTCTCTCTCTCTCTCTCTCATATATATATATATATATATATATATATATATATACATATAAAGCTGAATGTCTGTGTGTCTGGTCACGAATAGGCTCCTATATGGTTGACTATTTTAAAAAACTGATTACATATAATGATAGAGGATGTATCGAGACACAGGAATGGGTATGTTTGATCTGGCAGACCGGTGGTTCATTAAAATTGTTGGGTCTGCGTTCGCACCTGGTCCACAAAGTATGGAAATAAAAAAAAATTTTAAATTAAAAAAAAACGTTTACAAGTGTTTTTGATATAGATGTACAGAAGAATACTTTGATAAGTATGTTTTAACTTAAATAGGGATGGTATAAAACTGGGGTCTGCGTTCGCGCCTGACCTCCATAGAATGGAAATAGGCACAAACTTTAATAAAGACTTTTCATATCTATCTGCGTAAGTATACTTTGATAATTGTTTCAGTTTGAAGAAATATGGTATAATAAAATTATGGGGCGTTCGTTCGCACCTGACCTCTATAGAATGTAAATATGTCACAAAGTTTAACAAGGTTTTTTAATATAAATCCACAGAATATTGTGATACTTGTTTCAGTGTGAGCAAGTATGGTATAATAAATTATGGGTTTTATCTATTTTATTTTTACTTTCATCATATTTTGATTTGGTTTTGATACCCCCAAATTCGAAGCTATCTCTGTAGAACCCTTCCTTTTCATAACCTATGATACTTTCATAAATCAGTCCATTTTCTGTAGGCTGTTTTTGAACCCAGTCAACGACGGATACTTTTGCTAGTGTGTATATATATATATATATATATATATATATATATATATAAAATCTCTTATAGTTTGTTATTTTACCTTGTTCTATGTAGCTTCTATGTTACTCAATGAGGTGAATCAGATGAAAGATTTTGATCTTCTAGTCGACTTTTCCTGTAAGCCATCTAAGCATAACATTAAGGCTGCACTATTTCTCAATTGACTCTTACTGCAAACTCACTTCTGAAATATTTCTCATTTTCTTACCCTTGTCAGACCAGACATCTGCTCCATATTTAACATGATATCCAGCATTTGGAGAAAGTTCAAAAACTGGCTACTCGAACGGTGCTGGGACTACAATGCCCTACAAAAACCGACTCAAGAAACTTAACCCTTTCTCCTTTGAGTACCGACGATGTTTACGCAATGATCTCATTTTGACCTATAATTCCTTCAATGACAATTATGATCTTCGTCAGAATTTACTAATCACACCTGCATCAAAAAGGCATTAACAGAAACTGTATTACCAGCGATTTTGGTTGCACTGGTAGAGCTGTTTTCTCAATCAGGATTCCAGAACCTTGGAATGGACTTCCAGGCGATTTAGTGAAAGATATTTTATCTTACTGTTTTTTGCTCCTTGAACAGTGGCAAAACCGAGACAACAGCAAAGGCCTACCTTTAAAATTCAATACAAATTTTATTGATCCTTGGTTGCAAAAAAAGAATACCCATTTTTTGCCTCTAAAAAGAGCTGGTATCAACCTCGTAAGGTGTTAGTTTTTATTTCTTCAACAGAAACTAGAAGCAGGTTCATTCTGTTTTTGAAGATAGGTGCTCGTAGAAGGGGTCGGCAAAATGCCTTATGATGAAAAGGATCCAATATTTGCACTGTCAGCATAGTGCACAAGTCCATGATCAATGTTTAATTCGGTAATCATACCGATAAAAGTCTCTTAACAGACTTAATGAAGCTGTGCCTATATTTAGGCAGGAAATAAATGATTCGAGTGTATAACGGACTCTTAGTAATGAGCCTAATTATTTAGGTATAATATAAATTGTCTCGGAAAGATGAAAGTCGGAGGCTCCATGCCTCCTGTAGGGGTTGAGTTTTCAGTGTCCTTCTTTAGAGTTCGGTGATTGGGACGGATTCCCTGCGTCCATCCAGGTCAAGTTCTTAGCTGAAACCGAGAAGCAAACACACAAAATACAAAAAGCCCGCGAAAATGCAACACTTTGCAGAAAATAAAATTGGCTACTCTGATTGACCCAAAACAATAGAATGATAGGCATGTTGTAATTGTCAAATTTCTGACAAGCAGTAAATGCGCCTACGATCGCAGCAATTCGAGCCGAATTTGGACAGGTGGTGAGCACTGAGCCACTGTATCGTCTTCTGTGTAAATTTCTACCATCCTTTTCCTAAATGGCAACCGAAGTGTGCTGGTTTTAGTTTTTGCCAAATTTATCGAATTGAATCTTGTGTGTAAACTCCAGTTTCTACTTTAACGTTTGGCAGCCATATTGAATTTGGTACTATTAAAGTAAAATTACATCCCATAGAAAAACAGTGCTTTTATCACACGCCTGTCATATAAGTGTTTATTGCGGTTTCCCGGTTTGGTTATAAATTAAAGACAGCGCGAAGTTTATTCAATACATTTTTGAGATCGCCAGTTGTCATGGTTTTTTTTTTATTATTTATTTTTCTTCATTGTGCACATTAAAAATATTGAAATAAGACTTAAGGATTTTTTTTTTTTTTTTTTTTTTTAGAGAAACTAGAAAATGTCTACCTTTTCCCCTGCGAACAAATTTATTTTCAAGAGAAAAAACGACAAAATGTTCTCTTTAAGAATAATGAATGCGCATCAAACATCAAAATAAATAATTTTTTATTTTGTTTTTAATGACAGCAACATTACTTCCACTTGAATAATTCAGAATATCCGTTTCATGATTGTATTGTGCAGGAAAAGAAAAAGAAAGTCTATAAACGCTGTTCGCTAACAAAACAAGTGAAGACACGACTTCTCCATTTTTTTTTTTTTTTTTTTTTTTTTGTTGACACTCATAGACATCTACTCAGAAGTGCTAGAATGCCGTTAAGAAACATATTTATAAAAATAAGAATAGTTTCATTACAAGCAAGGTCGTTTCTTTCTTCGCATTTGTTTCTTTTGGGTGGAGGGAATAGATGACAGAAAAATAAATGGAAAAAAAAAAATAAAATGGTAGAATGTTTTAAAAGCGAATTCTAATATTGTTAAATATTGATCGTATATGTGGATTATAAGTTTTTAATATCGTGGATCTTGTTTCTTTTTCCCAAACTGAAAACTGATGAGGATATGATCGCTTCTTAACCTGTCTTTTTCTTAAAGTCGATTTTATATCAATCTCCTACTATTGAATTGCTTTAAAATATTTCAATTTATTATATTCCATTTTTATTTTCAAGGGTGCGTTGCGTGGTGAAGGTACAGAATAGTTACCCCCTCCCCATGTTAAGAATCGATTTCTAAATGGAACATATTGCATGCATAGTAAATAATAAATTCCCAATAAATAAAGTAGACGCCATTACTGGATGTTGAAACCGAAACCTTGGTAAATGTTTTAGTCTTAGTTTCCAATAACTGGGCTATTTGAACTTATAGGTCAATTTTTACGACGTCCCCCAGTAGGTGTCAGAAACTTTGTGAAAAATATTGAATAATTCGACTCCCTGTGTTTCCAAGCTTATAACTACTCGAAAAATGTAATTCAAACCTTAATTTTATTTTTCAATTAAAGGAGCAAGGACCAAGGTTTCATAAAAAAAAAAACAAAAAAAACAACGTGGTTTAAAAAAAAAAAAGGTTTTAAACTTTGGACTTTACAGGTAAAATTCTAAAAAAAAAAAAAAAAAAAAAAAAAAAAAAAAACACTACTTTTTTTGTTTTAAATCTGAATATATTATTTATTGATCTTTTATCTTCAATTTGTGATATATAAAACTTTGGTGAGTAAATTATTTACTTTTTAAGACATTTAAAAATGGTGGGGGCGTGAATTAAAAAAAAAAAAACGTTTGTCTAAAATATTATATTCGGTTTATTGAAAAGATCATAAAATTTAACATTGCCCCTGAAAATATCGTAAAAACAGAATCAATAGAAAAATTTTGATAGATTAAAAAAAAATTTTTGAAAAATACTGAACTCGTAAAATTCGATTAATTTCATTACTGTTTTTTAAAAAATAAAAAAAATATTTCTATTACTTTTTATACTACGTTAATAGTTTATTTTGGAAGTATAATCCATAAAGAAAATAAACAACCCACTTTTAACAGAGAAATTACGAGTTTTTTTTAATATTTTATTCGCAGTTTCGTGTTAGCGGGTGTCAAAAATTCCTACAAAAATTCTGATACACCTAGTGCACCACTGCACCGCACCACTGCACCAGCGTATTAAAAATACCCCAACCTCCCCATGTTAAGAACGGCTTTCGGAATAAACACCTTCCTATGTTAAGAACGGCTTTCGAGGTTGGGTGTGTGTTTATTCCGGAGCCGTTCTTAACGTGGGGAGGTTGACCGAACTTACAAGTAGAGCTTAAAACATTACCCTAACAATGTAATTATAGTTTTGGTATGATGTCATAGGTTTGAGTTACGTCGTTAGGAACTGCCAAAAGTCACCACAGAATTAGCCCACCCACCCTATATGTCGCAGTTTGTAACACGATGTAAGTTTATTATAAATCAATATTATCAGTATAACTTTTGTACCATTTAAAAGAAGGGCAAAATAAACCAGTAATAATTAAATAAAAAAAAAAAATTTTTTTTTTTTCAAACGAAAATAATGAAATTGCGAGACGAAAATCGTGTTTACATAATTGGCACTTCCCATGTAGTAGACATTCCGAACGTGAAAACATACCCGTATGTAATAAATCTAGCAAAAATCAACTAATAGTAAGATTTTCGTGAAATTTTCGATACTTATCCGGTTTAGAATGAAATTACATATAAAATGCAGTTTTCGTAAAATATACGAGGGGAAATATTTTTAGTGCGTGCCCCCCCCCTATTTATTTTTTCAAAATTCGAACAAAATATATTTAAATCTATCGAAATTTCTGTTTATTATGAAACATAAGAGTTCAAATAAGTACAAAATATTTTTTTTTGAATTTAAATACACATTTTGAACAAAAATTTACCTTGAAGTTGCAATTAAAAAATTGATATAAACTAATATTATGTTTTTTTTTGTTTTTTAATAGCATTTTTTCGAATTAATATATACTATAATCAGGTGAATTGCCAAGAAGAAAAAAAACTTCGTAAACATTAATTAATTTTTAAAAGATTAAAACGATTAAAATTCCATTATTTCTAAATGTTCCGTTACAACATAGATTTTTAATTGTTTAATTTTTTTTGTTAAATATTAAGTTTTCTTGTCAGCTATTTTATCGCCAGATTAAAACCAATTTGAAAATGTTGCACAAATATCAGCATTTTGTAGACCCCCCCCTCCAATATTTTGTTTCTCTTTTTACCGAACAAAATATGGAAGCCTGTAGGTAACCAGAAGAACATTCAGTAAAACCGTATTTCATATTTAATGTTCATAATATTATTAATCATTAAAACTGTAAATCTTAAAACCTAACAAAATTATAACAAAGATTAATTATTAATTGCAGTCTGAAGAAAATAAACAAATGTTTTAAAAATCATTAAGTCTCTTCTGCTTTTCCATAGTTCGTATATTTAACACAAATCTGACGTCACGGAAACATGCGGTCCAATCTTCGCAATCGTTTGGCAGTCCCTATATGTTGTGTTTCAAAACATACATTCAAACATGAGTAATAATAAAAAATGAACAAATGAATAGAAAAACATTATCAATAGCGTTGGAATTTATTTTTTTTTTAATTCCCCCCCCCCAAAAAAAAAAAATGTATAGCAATTTAATGTAGAATTTTGGCTCGTAGGCCACACAATTCTATTTATTTAAAACGCCTTAACATGAAGAAGTGGGTTAGGGCACCAGTCCACCACCAAGAGTCTGTAGGTGATGGTGGTGGTTAGGGTTTTTTTTTTTTTTTTTTTAATTTTACTATTCTCTTCCTACTACAACGTTACGTTTCATTTTTGGCACATGTAAACATACAGAATCTCGGTTAATTCCTATTCCAGTTATCCAATGGGTTACGGCATTTTTAAAAAGTAGGTTTAAGTAAAATAAATAAATAAATAAATAAAAACAGTAAGTTATAGCAAGTTTCACCGTACAAATGAAAACTCGATCGAAAATATAGTCGCTATCTTTATAAACATGCTCAAAGACGGTAAACGTAAGTATTGGCGTCATAAATTATTGTAAAGGAAATAAACGTGGAAAATTAATCAAAAACAATTTACTTTAGTTTATCTACTCGTTTGCTACGCATTCGTGTTAAAAAATTTAATGAGATGTAAGCATGTTAATTTATCGTAAATACGAGTTGTAAGGAAAATAAGTCTGCTACCTTATTTCTTGAAACAAAAAATAATTTGTGCTTATTTATAATTGTGATCTTTTTAAATAAACTCATTTCAGGTGAAAATATTACTTACTGATGTGTAATACCGAAATTAGTATAAATTCCCAAAATTACGAAAACATTCGGTAGAAAAATTATTACAAGTAAAAATAGAATTTATCGATGTTCTTAATATGGCAGTTGTGAGACTAATTCAGTATGACAAACACGGAAGATAACCCTCGACTTAAACTGACTTAAATTAAAGGGCCGACATTTTTAAACACATTGTATCTGGGAACGTAATTGTGGCTGATTGTTTTTTATTTAAACACATTGTTTACTAAATCATTTTTCGTAATTCTTGGGATTTATGCTTATTTCGCCATGACACGTAAGTACGTAATCTTTTCAACTGAAATGTATTGGCTTAAAAAAAAAAGCACCTTTATTACTTTACTAACAACTGTAAAATGGCCGGTTAATGTCGAGTGTCGAGGTGGGTGATAGCCATGTCTGTACTTATTTGACTTGAAATGCAAAGGTAAGTCACCAATATTTTCAAATAAAACGCCATTTTCTCTACAATAAAAACAACGCCGGGAATAATACGGCTCTTGACCTTTGGGTCAATATCAAAGTGTAGTATCTATTCTTCAGATGCTACACTTTAATTTCTTGTTCTGTTAGTGGAGAAGAAATCCTTCACGACTGGGACAATTTTTATTTTTGTTCCTTTTCTCCACGTTAAAAAACGACCCTGGTGTCTAACTCTGTCGCGTGGGGAGGCATTGTAAATAGGTACAATAAAATCAAACTTTATTTAACTGTGTCGATGGGAAGATAAAATAGAACGTAAACATATCGGTTAGCTTGGCAGGCAAGTATAGTAGAAAGATAATTGAGCCTAAATTGTGTAACGCGCCTTGGGTTCACTTTCACCTCTCTGTCACCATGTTAAAAGGCGACATGAAATGTACGTCTGTCTACATTGCGATCTCAGCTGAAACTGAATCGCATTGCGCGCGAATTGGTTTGAATAGAAATGCAAAGTTGAATATGCACATAAGTTCCTAATGTCTACGTTGCTTACAAAGTTCTAATATAATGGCGCAATGCCTGACGAGATTACATATAAAATATGGTAGAATAGATTTTCGCAACATGTACTCCTGTAATAAAACGCAAATGCCGAGCCGCGTGCGAAGAAAAAAAAAAAGACTAAAAAGAACGTGTGCACAGACCAACGATCCGTTAAGGTGCACGATCACAGTTCATTCGGCGGGAAAGTACTCAGAAATAAATATCATTGTTTAAAAAAACAAAAACAAAAAGGAATAGTTATTATGTGTTCTATGTTCCTTGTGACGTACTCTGCTACAACGTGTTAGGTCTACTTGCATAAAGGTCTACAACGTTACACTCCCTGCTCAGGCTGTTTAGATGAAAAAAAAAAAAAAGATTGGTTATAGCAGCATATTAGATTAGAATCAAACGAACAGGTAAATTGAAAAGAGTAAATAATTGTTCATTCTGATCCAAAATGATTGTTCTTTGTTAGAAAAGGAAAAAAATATAAGTTCTGCTGGAAAGTGATAAATTTTCGGTAATTAGAACGAAAATCAAAATATTGAATTTTAGTTACTACTAATAGTATCTGCTTATGTCGAAATTAGTAAAATATCCACAAATTACGAAAAATAATAAAGTAGAAAATGTATTATTAATGAAAGTGGTTTTAGAAGATTGCAAATTACTTAAATAATAAATGGAATAAACAGGGAAGGTAACTGGAGTCTATCTTGCTATAGTTCCTCAAAAATGGTGGTCAATCGATGGTGAACTTGTGAAAGTACATTTTATGTAATAATACAATGTTATTAATTGCGACGTGACATTTAAGTAGGTTACATTGTTCTAGTTGAAATTGACATAAAAATAAAGTAGATAACTTTCTTTTTTTTTTTTTTTTAAATGGAAATTCAATTTTGCAGTTTTCGATTCCCAAGAAGCGCCAAATTTTCTTTTGCTGAAAGGAGAAACATGTAACCTTGGCTTATGGGTGTGATTAAATTGTGTATCAGGAATACTGAAGCTTCTGAGTGAGACTTGTATGTTGGTCTAGGCGATGAATTCACATCTCATATTCAGCCAGAAGATTCTATCTGGAAAAAGCTTTACTGTGATAGAAATTTAATTTTAACTGTGAGCCAGTTTTTTTTTTTTTTTTTTTTACAAAGGCATCACCACATTATCAAGGCCCAGAGGCCACTCAAGGATAAGGGTTAAAGAGTGTACAGTAGAAATTGGTCAATATAGTAATCATTAGTAATGAAAATTTGGTAAATTTAATAACTTATATGGAACGGCTCATCAAGAACTTATTTACTTTAGACTTGAACACAACCATATTGTAGTCAGCCGGAAAGCAGGAAAACGGAAGACAATTCCACAGGCGTGCAGTTCTAAGAAAGAAGCTTTGTTCATGGAATCTACGTTTAGGTTTAGGCACAGATAAAGAGTGGGGGAAATTATTGATAGTGTTTACAGCTAGACGAGTGTTTCTTGTGAAAGTTTGGCGAGGGGGGACCATAGATTGAAGCTCAGTTGAACACTTTCCATGAAAATAACGATACATCAGAGACAAACTCGCAACATCTCTTCTGTGAGATAGAGGTTGCAAGGAGGAGAAAAGAACATCTCCTACGAGGCTACGAAGTCTATTTTGAACTCTATTAAGGCAGGACAAGTCCTTTCTAGCAGCTCCTGCCCAGATGTGGCAGCAGTATTCCATCCTTGGACGTACCTGGCTCTTATATAGATAGAGAATAGCATCAGCAGTGAGATATCTACTGGATTGATAGAAAGATCCCACCATTTTTCCAACGGCCTTGGCAACAGATTTGATATACGTGTTCCATTTAAGATCAGGAGTAATGGTCAAGCCCAGAAGCTTGTCAAAACATGAGGCCTCCTGAAGACGAGAGCCATTCATTTCAATTGATGACAGATGTGGATTAGAATGTTGATGATGTAAAGAGAGAAGCTTGGTTTTAGATGCATTAAAAGTAACCAGCCACTCCTTTCCCCATTGTACTACGTGCTCAAGATCAGAGGAGAGAGAATTGGAGAGAACTTGGTCGTTTACTGTCTTAGATGTGGTACCATAAATGGTAGTGTCGTCAGCATAAATGTCTACAAATGATGTAAGGATATGATTTGGAAGATCATTAATGTAGATCAGGAAAAGAGTTGGGCCCAGGATGGATCCCTGAGGGACACCGGCATTAATACTGTGAGCTTCTGATTTTTGCCCCTCAACTACTACTCTTATGAACCTATCAGAAAGAAATGATTTAATAATTGAGAAGACTTTTCCAGCTATACCATAGCTAGCGATCTTATGAAGTAAACCTTTATGCCATACCCTATCAAAGGCTTTAGATATGTCAAGAGCAATTGCCCTAGAAAGATTGCCACCGTCGAGAGATTTGCTAATCCTATGCAATATAACTAAGGACATCTGCTGTAGATCTTGCAGAACGGAAACCATATTGAGTGTCACTAAGAAGGTTATTTTTGTTGAGATGTTTGATTACTTCTGTATTTAACACAGATTCTAGCAACTTACTCATGACGCACAGGAGACTTATTGGCCTGTACTGAGAGGGGGATGAGCGATCACCTGAATTCTTAAATACAGGGCATACTGATGAGATTTTCCAGGGAGATGGGAAACTATTCTCCTTAAGACAACGTTTAAACAGTTTTGTAAGTGTGGGCGCTAGTTCAGGTTGAAGTTTTTTGAGTACTATAATTGGAATACCATCAGGGCCAGTTGCTTTACTCGAATCAAGGTTTTTGATTAGCTTGGCAACATCACGTACAGATATATGTATATCACATAGCGTGTTTTCTGATACAGGAGGAAATATTGGGGGTTGGCGGTCTTGGTCGCAAAGGGTAGAATTAGCTGCAAAGTTCTTGACAAAGAGTTTGGCTTTGTCTGATGCTGACGAGATTACCTCAGGTCCATTGATAATAGTTGGGATGGAGCACACGCTTGGTGCTTGGAAGAAAAGATGGTTTTGCGATGAACCTATTAAGTGAATTTCCGATCTTGTGCAGGATCTGTCCACCTGCTGTAGGGACGGGAATGTACTGTTATTTGCAGGTAGCAACTTATGACTGACCCAAGCCATTTGACAAAAAGGAATAGTTCTAAAATACATTCAACAGTGTTTATCTCTATATGGCACTGTTGAAAACGCTAAGACAAAGATGTACCAACATTGCTTGCTTAGAATGTGAATCTATCAATTTTTGCCTCCGCCTAAGAAAAAGTAGAGTAAGTATATTTGTGAAAATGAAGATTGGGTATGGGAGAGTGATTCAAATTCTGAGATTGAAGTCAGTAGTGTATGTGAGTCCAGGTAGGTCTAAGCTGTTGTGATTATGAAATAGTAATGCAAGTGTGAATGCATTCTTACAAGTAACTCCATAATCTCTACATCCGGTAATGCCCACATACAGGGAGTTTGTATTTGACTCAGCAGTGAAAGGAACATTAATGGCACAGTATGGGAAATCACCATTGTAAAAGGAGTTCATAATGAGTAGGTCATAAGGGGAGCATCATGAAAACTAATACCAAAGATAAAATATTTGAAAAAAAGAAAAAAAACTGCCTCAAGCTTCATAAAACCGCATCATGAAAATTATAACGAAGATAAGAAATTTTGAAATAGAAAATATATAAATTTTAATTTTATAAACAGCAATGCATGAAAAGTTTGGTGCTTTTAAATTGGCACTTATGGCGGCAATTAAAAGTTAAAAAAAAAGAAAAAATACAGAAGTCTGTATGATGTACGTACTCGTTCCAGAACGAAGATGTCACCTTCCAAAAATGACATAATTTGATCATAGTTTTTTTTTTTTTTTTTTCAAATATTTATTTTGGCACATTTTGAAAAGATGTCTTACAATAAATAAAAATATCCGTAACCTTTTTCTTTTTAGAAATGTTTATTTGCTTTTATATATATAGCATGTAATTTTCTTTTCAAATGTTTTTGTGTTGAATGTTTAACAATTTCATCCATGATATGTAAAGGACACGTAATAGATTAAATAAAGGGTTTTTCAGAATTATAACTTTCTATTCGACAATTTAAATGCTTTCAAATTCCTTACAATTTTTCCTTAACTTAACAAAACATTAAAAAAGATCATAACATATTAAACAGATTTTCAGAAGTATTGGACACGTTTTGGCAAGATTTTCAAACTATAAAAGAACCTAATTGGTGGTAAGGGCCTTAATAGATTGCACAGGTTTTCACATTCATAAAAGGAACGTAATTGGGCGTATTAAGAAATTTTTTTTTTTTTTTTTTTTTTTTTTTTTTGTGAAATAAATTATTTTGTAAATAAAAAAAAAATATTTAAAGACAATATATTTTAAAATTGTACGAAAGTAAACACATTTATTTGAAAAAAAAAATTTATTTGCAAAAAAAAAAAAAAAATTATCTTAAAGGTATTTGTGCAATTACATTTTATATAAGTAATTAAACGTAAATATTATATTTGAAGTCAACATTGAAAAGAAACGAGTCGGAACTGTTATGAACAGGTACGAGAATTAGTCTATCACCGTCTACTTCCGCTTTAAGATACTGTAGATTAGAATCAGTTAAAATGCCGAATTGCCGTATAAACAAACAAAATAACATTTAAAAATGCTTGTACTTTCTTCCTATTTAAATAATACGTAATCGTATTTATAAATCATTTTATAACTTATCTACTTATATATAAGGCACTGGCACTTTGTGTGCGTGTATGTTCGTTCCCTCTGGACTCCAAAACGGCTAGGCTGATTTTTGTCAAATTTCACACAAATATACTTTACGTATCTGGGAGTATTCTTTGATAAGTTTTGTATGAGAATGCCTCTGATAAGTATCGATGATTGTTCAAAAATCGGTTTATTCCTTCTTTAATCAAATTTTTCAAAGTTAACACCTTATAAAGCCTAGCATCACAAGTGCATTTGAGAAGTTTTATCACTGCACAAGCAGAAGTGCTTGGCGTATAAAATCAACAGTAGGTTCTCTGGTAAGACGGCACGTGTTCGAAATGAATGTTTCTGTTTAGAGCACAATTGAACCATGATACTTGATTTTGGAATTTTAAATTTTAATTCAAACCATTATATAAAAATGTTATAAAATCAACAGCAGATTCTCTACAGTGCAATATAGACCACAATGTATTGTGAACTGAGTGACTACAGGAAGGCATGTGAAGTTTCCTCCCGGTACACCGCATTGGGTCTTCTACAGCAGGCAATCAATTGATTTGATTGAAAAATGGATAATTTCACGTATTTCGATAACAAAAGTATGGTATGAAACATTCGTTGATCTTCATTCAATCCCGGGAAAACGTCGGATCTCCCTGCTAGTTTTTATATAAATAAAAATAAAACAGATTTAGCAGAGAAGCAAACAAACTAAAAAAAAAGGACAAAAAAAAAATTCAAATGTTACCAAATGCAAGATAAGTTACTCTTCTGCTTATCTGGATAAGTTTTGTGTATTTTAACATTTTACATCGTCTATTTAATTGGGAACACAAGTAGTGCACTGAGTTGGTAAGTTAGAACAAAATGGCCGAGATCAAACTTCAGCTGGGAAGTCTCGAAAATCACTTAAATCATACTGATAAAAATTCACTCAGTAAATATCACAGTGACACTTCTTGGGTGGATTTCTACTAGTATTTATTTTGCGTATTTTTCGAGTTTTGAACCATTACTGACACTTCAAAGACGGTATGTTGTTCTGTTTAACTTATCAACTCAGCACTACTTGTTTTTCGATTAGATAAAATCTTTAAAATATATTTTAACGTACAAAACTTATTCAGATCGGTAGAAGAGTAACTTATCTTGCCTTTGGTAACATTTATTTGCTATATATGTATGGATTTTTTTTTTTTTTTTTTTTTTGCTTCTCTGATAAATCTCCACGTTATGCAAATAACACTGAAGATTAGTCCGATAAAAAAAAAAAAACAATAAAAATAATGCTACAGATGTAAAACACAAAGAAATGCCACATGAAATCATTAAAAACTAATACTGTATAATTGTAAATTAACCCCAACCCTCTTAAAAGTAGTGTTGCTTATGCCACACCAAATAATCGAGAAGGGTTAATGAGAATGGAAGGACCGAGGAGAGAAAGCAACCAGACCTCTACTGGATGAGTGCGGAGAAGACTGGGACCTTGGGGTAGCTTATTACCACTCAAATTCCAGTGGAGACCAATGGTCGGTAACAAGAAATCGATCGTAAATGGCTGTTACGATAAGGCAAGCTAATTTGCAAAAGTTATCGGAAAAGGTAGTGAGTACTGGAAATCTGGGAGAACTTGTCACTCGGACTCCAGGGAGCACCATAAATTGTTCTTGATGAGAAATCTTTGATGGCCTGTGTAACTACACCATGAGAGTAAATAATAATAGTAATATTGCAGAGATCGTGTCTCTATTTACTTGTTTCTCCACGAGGGCAGAGTTAAACATAATGTCTAAGTTTTCTAAATAACGTTATATAGAAAACCATTGTAACATTAGTCTTGATTTACTCTGCATCTGTACCTTTAATTGTTAAATCGGACTTGATTTCTCCAAAATTGTTTATTTTCCATTTCTGTTTCTAAAATAGTTTTCAATTATCTTTCAAGTTCAATGTAAATACTTTATTTTAGGAGTTTAAGCACGGCTACCGAGAGAGCAGGCCAGTGAACATGACAGCGTGACGTCATTACCAGATAAACATGTAGGTAAAGGCACGAAGATGCCTAAATTTCCGATGTTCAACCACGTGGCCATAAAAATATTTTTCCTTGCCTTATGTTTTGGCTGTTGTAATTGTTTTTTATTCTCTCAAAAAAGAAAAACAATTCTCCATTAAGATTATTATTACAATTATCATAATTGCACATTGGAATAATTTTAATCTAACAAGATATAACTGTAAGTGACTCGAACATTTATTTCTATCGAAGGAAGTCAAATATTTCATTTTATTTTTTTAAATTGCAAAACAAACAATTTTTATGAGAATGTTTTTCAGTCCGTTCTTTTAATAGCAAATCACTTTTCATTGAGTATTTCCAAATATTTTAAAGTAAGAAGCATTTTTCACAATTTTTTTTTTTTTTTTTTTTTTTTTTTTTACTTAAACGATCGATGAATTCAATATTTTAGTACCGGGCGTAATTTATTTCTTTGAAATATATTTAAAACTTCAAGTTTTTGTTTGTTTTTATAACATTTTATCTGTAAATAATTTACATGACTGAAATGGGAAATGAAATAGGAAATTCTTTATTCTTTCCTGAGACAATACGAACACAAATTCATCTTAAAAATTCATTAACTAATCAGTTTTAAAGTTTTGATATGAACTAAAAATAAAGAATACATTAAATTTTAGTTAACATATTTTCTTGTTTTATCTTACAAATAAATGTTGTACACACCGTGCTGAAATGTTATTTAGAACGCCATTCTTAACAGGAGAGGGCTTTCTTGCTATTCTGCACTTTCACCTAACAATTTAATGAAAAAAAATAATATACCATAAAAATTTAATTTAACTTGAAAATCCTATCTAAAATATAGCACGGTGCATACACTGCACAGGCATTATTATTCACAGGGAATGTGGACCCTTCCTAAACGGGTTTTAATTTAATGGTTGCTCCCTAAAAAACGCAAAAGGTTTTCATTGGTTTATTTAATCAAGAAAACTTTTGAAGGTACTATTTGAGGCAAAAAAAGGCCAAAAGCATTATTTGAATATGAAAAAATAAATGTAACAAAAATAAAAAAATATTAGTGTGGAAAATATAATAAAATGAAAATAAAATAAAAACAAGCACGAAATAAAAGTATGAATAAAATTTAACTAAAGAAAAATTTAAAAACATAAAATAGATGCTCGATTACAAAAAGGTGCATGATATATATATATATATACACACACACACACACACACGAAGAAAGTGAAAGAAAACCTCAGGGAGCAGCCATTAAATTAAAACCCGTTTACACAGGGTCCACGTTCCCCATGAAGTGCCCAAAAAACTGTAGATGACATCAACTGGTGCCACACCAACTAGTTGTGAAGGGTCAGAGAGGATGGAAAGTCCGAGGTGGGAGAGTACTAACCAAATCTCTACTGAAAGTGTGCAGTACAAATCTGGTGAGGCATTTTGTCACCCAAACTGCAGGAAACACAAAATGTCGATGCCAACGAGAAATCAATGACAAACGACTGTTGCCTGCAATCATCTGCACCAGTGATCAAGAGGTGGAGAACATTGGAAATCTAGAGAGACTTGTCACTCGGTCTCAAGCAAATACCACAGGTTACTGCCAATGAGCGATCACTGATAATGGCCCTATGAGACAACTCCTAGTGACTGAAATAATAATGTCCTCTCCCAAATTTACCACCACCCTGATTTAATATCGTAGATGTTTACTATATTTTCTTAGTTTTTAACCAATGTTCACATTATGGTATGATTGTCTTTTAGTAGTTATGTGAACTTCCATATTCATGTATTCTGCACTGACATGAAAATGAAGACTATAGCGGAGTATAGGATTCCTAACCATGTAATTGATGAAAATACGCTACACATTTTGATGAAAAACATGGGGAAAAATGAACATAGAAGAACAGAAAACCAAAACTTTAAATGTAATTTCTGTATTAAAAGTAAGTTATTTAAATATTTCAACATGGGGAAAATCCAGCTCCCCAATAAGGGGCACTCTGGATAGGAAAAAAAAAAATTGTCTAAGTCACGAAGGATTTTTCCTCCACCGGCCGAAGACAGAAAAGGTGAATTGTAGCATCAGAACAGATACTACACTGTGATCTTGTCCCGAAGGTCAAGAATTGTGTCTTGTTTCTTTGTTTGTTCGCTAAATTCATAATTCAGTTTTATCAGTATTATATTTTATATTACTTTAGAATGACGTAATTTTACATAGATAATATTTATATTTTATATTGAATAGTTCAGTTTCATTATTAATCGAATTGAGTTCATTTCTTTTCTTTTTTAATATGTTTTAATGCTCTTTTTAAAAATGTCGTCATATAGTATCGACAGTAACAGTTAG
>NC_136487.1:112233112-112403824 GCF_053919585.1 Euprymna scolopes | reverse complement strand
GTGTCACTTTATTAAATATGACGGATAAAATCAACGTATCGCCTCGTTATGCATTTGATCTTAAAAAAAAAAATACTTGCTCAATTTACGTGCCTTTTGAAATATGGTTTAGTTCCATGTCATCAAAGATTTTTCTGTATTTTTTTTTTTTTTTTTTTTTTTTGATTAGGTTGAATTCTGGACTTGCACCCAAATATTGTTTACCTGTGCAAAGCGCTGGCCTTTATTATAGTGTGAAGGGTTGTTTTATGGCATATCAACCATTTAAATAATTTAATGACAAATACAATATCTATTGAATTCAATTAATCATTATTAATACATATAATCATACGCTGCTATTTTACGTATTACTAGAAAGAAGGAAAGGGAACATACGAGTTCGTTGATATTTTCACAGTAGTATTAGCGTGTAAATACATTCCCGACGATTTAAACTGTATATAGCTGATTTTATAGTTCAACTAAGTTTAAGGCATTGTCAGAAAAAAATGAAATTCAAGGAATCATGTTTAATTGGTTGATTAAATTTAACGCAGATGTGAAATATTTTAATTTTCAATTATGGATATGCCAATATTATGCATTTATAAATCATTTAAAATATTCCAAAGAAACTGAAATTTGAGGAATATTTATTAATTCATGTCTAAAATTCTGATTTCACAGAAATCAGAGGTATCTGAATTGTCACTCCTCCTTCCTTGCGGAAAACTAAACTAAATATAGCCCATGTTGCTCATAAGTGTAAGATTCTAAAATTCATAATGGTCTTCTAGTTAATGTTAAGAGTGATCGTATACATAGAAATACATAAACATGTGCATAAATTTACATGAGCATATTCTTCAAATTTGATTAATAGGTTGGGAGGTCTGTCGAATTCTCCTTTTTTTTTCTTCTTTTTTTTTGCACATGTTTGGAAAGAATTTTTTTAAACACTATCAATGAAGTATTTATAAAACTATAATTGAAAATAGTCTCCCACACAAAAACTTTTTCAAGAAAGTCCCTAAACTTTATATTGAACCAGCAAAGTCCCGACCTTGACCTTGAAAAATGTAGTGCACCATCTCTAGGTTGGAGACCATGTCGGCTTCCGTCATTGTCTCTCCAATGGTGTGGGCTGTAACAGAGTATAGGCTATGACCTTGACCTTTAACTTGGAAAATTGTGCCCACTATTCCTAGGTGAGGAACCATCATCATGCCAGGTTTGGTCATTATCGGTTCAGTGGTGTGCTGTAGGGAAGTATATATATATATATATATATATACACACATACAATGACCTTTAACCTTGAAAAATGGTGTGCACCATCCTTAGGTGGGGGACCATCATTATACGAGGTTTGATCATGATCGGTGCAGTGATGTAGGCTGTAGGAGTTATGTACACACACACACTGCTACTAATATATATAATGTTAAGATATATTATTCCACGAATGCTTCTAGAATGGTAATTTCAAAGTTATGGGAGTTTATGAAGCATAAAAACGATATTTTTGTCTTATATTTAATATTCTATTATATTTCAAGCGGTTTTCCGCTCTTGATCACATTGGAAAACTGAAAATTTTCCAAAGAGTTCACGTGAATTTTCTTAACCGTTTGTGAAAGAACATTGTACTTTTTTTTCTTTTTTTTTTTTTTCTAAAATTTGTCAAAGCGTAACTTATTTCAGTATGTATAATAAATGATTAGAAACTGAAAGGAATGTATTGACGGAAGAAAATAGTATAATAAATATTATTAATAATGATAATTATCATCGTTTTATTTATATATATATATATATATATAAATAGCCGTCCAATTACATAGTTTGGAAGTGAAAAAAATAGAAATGATTGACAAAACTATTTAAAATGTTTCAGGCAAATAGCATGCTGTTTGAAATGAATTTGGAAAGAAATTTTGCATTCTATCTCTATAATGCAGTTTTTTCTTTTTTTATTTCTATACCAATTGATAAATTAAATTTTTTATAACTTTACAGTTTTAAACGCTCCTTTTTTTTTTTTTCCCCCACTGATTGACAACGCTTTTATATGGACATTATTGCGAACACTGACGAAGCATCATTTTTTTTTCTTTCTTTTCTGTTATTTTTGACAGGTGTATACTCCTTAATTAAATAAAATGCATGAACTATGATAGTTTCCTTTAATTTATGAATTTTGGTAAGCTGGTTGCCTCAAGTAGACCGTCTTAATTTGAGCTGTTTGCTTGCTACAAGACCCCCCCCTTCCCCGACACGCCCACGCGCGTACATTCCACCCACACGGACACGTGTATTTTCCTCTTTCATCTCTGAAGTTTCCTATTACAAAATATGGAGACATTTGATCTTTCTTATCTAATTTTGTAGATAATGTTTGTAAAACTCACTAAATCACCTTTTTAGACTTGTTTGTCATGCTTTATTGGGAACTATATTTTGGGAGGGGGGGGGTAATTTAAAATGTTGTGAATTTTTAGATATGTCCTATGCATCTCTGTAAGAGCTTCTGTCCATCGATCTTGCTGTTTGACTTCAGTTTGAAACAAGATTTTGAATGGTCTGTTTGGCTTCAGTTTGAAATAGTGTTTTTCATGGTCTGTTTGGTTATGCATGTTAGTTTCATAAAATTCCAACATTGTAATCTGTTTTTGACTACATTTTTGTTCATGAAGATTATCTCCCACCAAAAGGGAACAAGATGTTTGAAATGGTAGTTGGTAGGAGAGAGGTCTGGCGAATATGGATGACTGTAATTTTTAATCTCCCTGTATTCCAGCAAAGAGTCAATTTTTTATATTTAAAAAAATTTTTTTAGGAAACTGTTTTCTAATATAGAGTCGTTGATTATTATAATGATCCATTTCATCATTGTCAACTGAACCTGAGTTGCCAGATTAAACTTTTTAAGGGCTAAATTTGGTTAATCTGATTTTTTTTAAAGTTTGGATTGTAACGATTCTAATTTAACATTTTTTTTAAATCTGGCTCAAGTTTTGGGTTTGTTTTCAATTTTTATACATAGCTATATATATATATATATATATATATATATATATTGGATATTAATTAAAGAAAATGTTAAGTACTTTTGATTTAATATTTTTTAATTTGAATGATTATTTTTTAATTCAGACAACTTTGTTCTTACATCTTATAAATTAAATGATGTTTACTCTATTGAAGTGCCATCAGTTATATGAATCTTTTCTGGCTTTGTGATTGGTTATAATAACGACCTCCGCTATTCTAATGTAATTTCTTGTACCGATACATGCTTTGTGCTTATGGAGTCTTCATTCTGTGTGATAATTATCTGGTTATATTAGACTGTGTATTTATTAATGGTAGGGTTCCTAAATTTTTCCATCCCCGATTCCGCTATAATTACTGATTCAGATTCTTTTAAAATCACTAAATATTTAGCTGTAGAGTTTTTCTTTAGATTATTGTAAAAACCTATGTGATATATATGCGTGAACATAAAAATATACTTGTATGGGTGATCTATATATTTTAATTTTGTTTGTAGCTTAAAACTAATACCCATTTACCATTTTATCTTTTGTAGCAGTAATGGAAAATTAAGTTTTAAACAAACCAAATAATAAACAATTACAAGAACCGTTATAGGCATCGAAAAGTAGACAGTTTTCCCCGAATCCGATGCCAATTCTTAAAGTTTTAATTTCTGAATTTTTGATCTTGAATCCGATTAATCGTCCCAACATTGGTATTTATCAAAGTTATATCCGATACAATGTTTACTGTGTCCATAGGAAAGTTGACTGTGATTTTGATTCAATGCCAATTCCAAAGTTTTTATTTAATTTATTTTTCTTTTTTAATGAATATTTGCTTTTTGTTTTGGCTTCACGCATTTCTTTGTCCATCAGCAGCAAGCTTACGAGACTATTATAATCTTAATATTCAAGATTTTCAACTTCACAATCACTTTGTTTTAAATAAACCTTGCAGGCCAGTTTTCTGGTTGTTTACTCTTAATTCCTTAAAGAAAATTGCCTGCATTTGCTTTCTTTCCATATTTTTTTTTTTTTTTTTTTTTTAACACCTCGAGTTTATAACAGCATATATATTATAGTAGTAAATTAAAAATTTTAAATATGTGTGTGTGTGTGTATATATATATATATATATATATATATATATATATATATATATATATATATATATATATATATATATATATAAAGCTCTGTGTGTGGTCACGAATAGGCTCCTATATGGTTGACTATTTAAAAAAAACTGATTACATACAATGATAGATGTATCGAGACACAGGAATGGGTATGTTTGATCCTGCAGAACGGTGGTTCATTAAAATTGTGTGTGTGTGTTCGCGCCTAGTCCACAAAGTATGGAAATAAAAAATTTAAAAATTAAAAAAAAAAAGTTTACAAATGTTTTTAATATAGATGTACATAATAATACTTTGATAAGTATGTTTTAACTTAAATAGGGATGGTATAATAAAATTGTGGGGTCTGCGTTCGCGCCTGGTTTCCATAGAATGGAAATAGGCACAAACTTTAAAGACTTTTCATATCTATCTGCGTAAGTATACTTTGATAATTATGTTTCAGTTTGAAGAAATAGGGTATAATAAAATTATGGGGTGTTCGTTCACGCCTGACCTCCATAGAATGGAAATATGTCACAAAGTTTAACAAGGTTTTTTTAATATAGATCCACAGAATATTGTGATAAGTGTTTCAGTGTGAACAGGTATGGTATAATAAATTATGGGGTTTATCTATTTTATTTTTACTTTCATCCTATTTTGTTTTGGTTTTGATACCCCCAAATTCGAAGCGATCTCTTTACAACCCTTCCTTTTCATAACCTATCATACTTTAATAAATCAGTCCATTTTTTGTAGGCTGTTTTTGAACCCAGTCAACGACGGGTACTTTTGCTAGTATATATATAAAATTGTCCGCCCACCTAACTCGTAATTAGTCACCACATGACCGTGATATATATATATAAGATTAAAACCGTATTAATTTTCAAAATTCTATTTAAAAAGATGGTAAAAATATATTACTGCTTAGCTTAAAATTAAAAATGCATAAAAAAAACTTTCTGAATTAAAAGAAATCTTCAATAGAATTAAAAGCTCAAATAATCAAGGAAATTATATTCTGTAAGGCCCAGCAGGAAAAATTGGGATTTGGTGTGTATTGATTAGAGTGAGATATAAAAAGTTATAATAAATTAAGTAAAAATGAAAATATCCCATAACCAAGAAGTTCATAGGGATCAATTAACGAATTGTTTGTCATTAGAAAACGCTTCTCAGTAAGCAAAAAAAAAAAAAAAAAAATGAAGAGTAATGGAAATTTCAATGGAAAAAGGCTATTTTCTTGTTTGTTAATTGCTCTATCTAATATTGAGCTTTTTACCATCTTGGTATGCTCTAATGTAAACTAGTACAAAAATAATTCTTACATATATATGTATGTAATTAAAGACTTCAAGGAATGCTGGGTAGGTAGGTACAGCTTATCGCTTTTTATTAAAAATGCACTTATATTTTTGTTTTTAATTTTATAACTTGATTGATTTTTCAGTATAAACAATCGCATCAAATAAAAAAAAAATATATTTTTTATTTTAATCCTTTAAAATTTTATTTTTTGTATGCATGATTTTTAACCTGCTTAGCAATTTTGTTTAAAATAAGCTTTTTTTTCCATTTTATTTTAATTTCAGACAATGAATTTGTGGACAAATTTTCACTCTGGGAGTCTTTATGTAATTGAGCGTCAACCCTTGTGCACTTTTACCATCGTTAAACAAGCAATTACTAGTGCTTTTGCATCGTTGGTTGTTACTGACTCCTCATGCAATTACGTAACCTTCAAGAAAAACTCATGAACCCGCTTAATGCAGTGAGATTTTCATAGGCTCCTTTTAGGCTGCAATCAAATCTCAAAAGGCGTAAGCTGAGATTCTCTGATTATTTTTTTTCAAGTTTTAAAATTTGAATTTATTTAGAATTTACACTTTTATATATATATTTTTTTCTAGTATTAAATTAAATTTTTAATTAGATATTTTAAAGATTGGAAGATTAACTTTTTAATTTAAGTAATTATGAAAGATAAATTAAAGAAAATTGTTACAATCAAGTTTTTATGTTTATAATTAATTCGGGAATTACATTCTTTCACTTATATATCTATATGCAGAAAACTACCAGTCATTCAGCAACTATTTATCTAGCTTTATTATAAAATGTATAACTTCCGATATACTTAATATAAATCTATTCCTATTTAAAAGCTAATAGGTTTCATTTAAATCACTTCCCTTGAAAATTAATGGACATATTTTAAATCTTTCAGTAATTTATACTTTTTTTATTAAATCACTTTAATTATTGTTAAAAATTTATTTAAATTGCTAAAACTATTGTGTGTGTGTGTGTGTGTGTGTGTATGTATGTATGTGTGTGTGTGTATATATATATATATATATGAAATGGGACAAAATTACAAATGAATATCATCAAGCCTTGATTGATAAACTGTTTAAAAATAATTATGTGAATGAAGCCTGTAAATAGCTGTGTTTTAACATTTGTCTTTATTGTATATACAATATTTCAAGGTGAAATCAATAAGATTCCCTTTCCCTAAAATAAAAATTCACAGATCATCTTACTTGAATTGAATATAAGTAAATAGATGCTTACAATAAATTAGCTACAATTGTTATCAGTTTATTTTTTAAATTACTGTTTCGATTCGTAGAAAAATATTTTTATGGATTTAATTCTAATATCCTGGATAAATACTTGGGTGATCAGGTGCTGAATGTAACAAAAATGTACAAATTAATTGTATTCAAGCAAAAAAAAAAAAATCTGAGAGTTTGGCATAAAATGACCCAACAATGTTTAACATGCCGTAAAACACAACAGCAATCTGAATAAGAACTTATTAAAATATTTTTTCTGATTTTAAAATGTATAAATTTTAAAGTTTAGATCTAGAAGAGAAACGAAAAAAAAATCATGAAGTTAATTTTAAAATTTTAGTAAAAAAAAAAAAAAAATGATTTTCTAAATTATGCCAGAAATTCTTATCTTCCTAAGGTTACCCACACCCAAGGGGTTACTGATTCCACCTCGTTATATTTAGATATAATCTACTCAAGTTTTTCTTTCGTAACTCTACAAATATTCCCTTCAGAAAATAAATTTTTATTATCATAATTGCTTATGATAGTGCAGGCAAGATACTAAGTGACGATATTCTTAAAACAAAAACTGACATCCAGTTATTCAAATGCCAATTTTGTCTATTCTGGCTCTATTTCTATATAATTCTTTTTAGTGTGTAAATCTTTAGAAATAACTCTACATCTACAGGTATACGGTCATTTTAAAGTAGGAGCAAAAATGATTGCAGTACTATAATAGTGATTATAAACCCTTGTAAGTTTCAAAGTGTTGGTCTAAATCTGCCGTGATGGAACTTACCCGAATGTTTGATGTGCAGAACATTTACGGCACACCTCAGATCACACGAAAGCAACAGACTCTACACCCCAGGCGGATGACACTTATTGACCTGAGGTAGATACCCCTTGCTTCATTAAGCATGCTAGGTAACTGCCAAACTAACACCTTCTTCAAACCATTTTTTAACAACGGAAATCTAACACTGGTTCTCAAATACTAAACAAAAATGGCTTCTTCCTTACTAATTATTTCTGGGATAATAATTTGGTTTTCTTTTAAAACAAATAAACTAATTTCCTCTTTCTGATTTCTCTTTATTAACTAATAACTTTTTTCTGTGGACATGCATTTCAAATATACAAACAATTTTCAACTTACAATCTATGCAACAACATACAACTGTTTGTTTCTGAATTTTTGAGACGAGGGTTGATAATTTGGGTAATTATGGCTACTATTCTCAGCTTTGTTATTTTCAGAACATTACTCTCAATGTTACTTCTGATCTTGTTTGGGTGCATCTTTTTTTGAACTGGGGAATCTTTATCGAACAGTGGAACATGAATTTCAAACTTATTTAATCCAAGGGAGTAAATTGTTCTCATTCCATTAGCTATGATCAGATAGAAGTATTAATTTTTCTTTTTTCCTTATTTACTATTGCCTGGAGTGAGGATTGAATCTTGAACCCTCATTTATACTTGGTGCAATTTAGGAATTTTCGTCAAATTCTGGAATCTATATGGAATTTCAAAGTTAACTACAGAGATAGTAAAACAAAACCATTAATTAGCAATCGATTGTGACAGTGTGCTGGAGATTAAAGGTCCAATCTTTTCTACAGACAATAGCTAACATCACACTTCCATCCGATTATGGAACGAGAATTATCTATGGGGATTAAATGAAGATTTCAGTTTGAAATTCCAATAGGTTTTAGAGTTAGAAAAGATGCACTTGAAGGTCAGAGGTTTCATTGGTCAAACAGTTATTGTAACAACCAAGATGAGAAAAGTAATCCCAACAATCTATGCAACTGCTTGATCCACAACTAAGACTTCAGTTAGTAGACCAAATGCTTGACTCTGGCTCTGACTCCTGAAATTTAAGTTTTATAGTTTTGTGGTCTCTCAACAAAAGGAGGGTGGACCTGTAAATTCACCCTTGTCCGTTTATCTTTCTGCACTTTTCTCAATAAGAATTTTGGAAATTTTGCACAAACATTAAACATGATATGAGTAAAAAAGTAACAGAAAAGATTTTTCGGGAAAATTCTGGTTGCCTTCTAGGGGTGCCTTTTGCTAAAAAAATGGCTAAAATTGACACTTTTTTGTGCTTATTAAAAAAAATTATGCTTTGGATTTTTATAAACCTTTCTGAAAAGTTGTAACTGATTTCTATATAATTTTGTTTGTCTATACTTCGTGATAACTCTTGGATGTGCCCCAGGGGCTCTTTTAGGGCTTATAAAAACACTCCATTTTTTGAGACTATTTTACTATATTTGTTCAGAATTTTCTGAGTATGTCTATTTAGCAATTTTGCATGGTGCTGAACTCCAATTTAAAGGTCTTTGGGACTTCTCTGGCTAAATAGGGGGGGGGCTAAATGATGAACTCGTTCATTTTTTTTTTTTTTTTTTTTTTTTTCATGGTGCAGAACTCAAATTTACATATGTTAAGGTGTAAAACTGCACCGTTCGTTCATTTTCACCAGGATTTGATTTCCTCTGGGGCTAAATGGACGCAAATGCTGAACTTAGCTTTTTTTTTTTTTTTTTTTTTTTTTTTTTTTTTATCTCGTCCACTGTGGACTCACGGGAGACCATGCATGATTCACTGGTTTTATATGGAAATCACTTCAGCTAAGTTGTGAAGCCACTTGATATAAGAAGCTAAAAAAGAAAAAATACTACATAAAGGTAGAAAAAAAAAAAGAAGCCAACAATGTGTTAGACATATTGCTCTGACCACGGTTGTTGTTTTTTAAATAAAATTTACATCTTTATTAATAAAATTATGGGACAACTTAGTGCGTATGTTTTACATTCTTTCACTTTACTATATATTTATAAGCAAAAAACTACCCGTTATTCAGCAACTATTTATCTAGCTCTGAGTATTCTTATAAAATGTATAACTTATTAGATAGCTTTTAATATAAATCTATTGGAATTTTCAAAACTAATAGCTTTCATTTAAATTACCTCCCTTGAAAATTAATGGACATATTTTAAAATGTATATTTTAATATTATGCCAATATATAACTTTGCTAACTTAATGCGTTTGTTAGTATTGTGCCAACATGACTTTGATTACTACACTTTGAAGTGACAGCAAAATTAATGAAGAAAAAAATCAGTGAATAGGAATGAGTAGAAAATATATTCATTTCTTGCAAGAAATTAATACTGGTGTTCCCTAGCACCACTTTCACTATGAATGTCTGCAACGTTTATGTGGTCCGTCCTGTGAGTAACTGATTCTAAAAACAAATCGGGTAGTGTGCAGGAGGGAGGGGGGTGTAACATAAAAAAAGTCAAAAATATCATGTTATACTGATTATACCATTTGCTTTTTTAATATTGTAATTTTTTAAATTGGAAAAATTATAAGCACAAAAAATTAGCCTCCTCCTCAGTTCATCTCGGTAATAAAGCAAAATTATTTCACTAACAATTCATCGCTTTTAAAAAAAAAATTTTTTTGTTTTTCTTTAAACTAGTAAAGACACCCATGCTTGGCGCGTTATGTGCAGTAAGTGGATGTTGTAAGAGCCACACCAAATATGACTTTGATCTTGACATTGAAAAATGGTGTGCAGCATTCCTAGGTTAGGTTTCGTCCAGTAATGTGGGCTGCTGGAGAGTATATATACATAGGCTATGACCTTTGACCATAACCTTGAAAAATGCCAGGTTTGGTCATGATCAGTCCACTGGTGTAGACTGTAGGAGTTTTATGCACAGACATACAAGCGCGAACGCTACTACTTTATATATAGATGTTTTGTTTAATGTTTTGGTTTAGAAAGACAAAGCCTATAAGTAACGTCAGATACAGTGTCATGCTAAACCCATTCCTTTCACCTGCTAGTATAATTGGCTGCTGAAAATACACTTGATCTGATGATGGTAAAAATAGTACTTTTAGATTATTAGTTATGGATGGCATATATATATATATATATATATATATATATATATATATATATATATATAATTAAGTATATAAGACCGGGCTAGTGTTGAGGAGAAAAATTATACATTACAGGAAAGTTTTCCTGGTGTACATAGATGGCAGTAGTAGTAGATTTGAGTGAAAACTCCCGAGTTTTTGCATGTATGACCAATTATATAAAAAATATTGAACAAGACTAAATATAAAAATCCAAGAAAGCGTCTGTGGAGGAGAGATCCTTCATGATTGAGAAAAGTTTTATTTTTGTTCCTATCCACAGTACCCCTTTTTTGGGGAACTGGATTTTTGCCATGTTAAAAACAGACCTTGTGTCTATCTCTGCCCTTGTGGGGAGGCAAGTAAATAGGAACAATGAACTAATTTAACATAATGGTAAGGGTTTGCTCATTGACTGAAGTTCAATTCAAAGACTTAAAAAATGGTCCTTGATGTTCCGTTGCTAAATACTCAGTATTATAAGGAGTCGAATAATTCTTAGAATGGAGTAGTATCCTCCCCTACACCTTTGTGTAGCAACTAATAAAAAGGCGTCTTTGGGTCACCCTCGACTATAGTTGACCATTTAGGTAGCTAGATTACAAATAACATAGACTAATGTGAGGCAGAAATAACTAACTGAAAAGATTTATGTATGTGGCTTCTGTTATGAAGTCTATCGAGCATCCGTCTATAATATAAATCTCACCTGTCTGTTTAGATGTATGTATGTGTGTATACCTGCCTAAAACTTTCAACAGAGGTGACGAATTTTCACAAGGTCAGTATTGTTTTGAAGCTTGACTCTTTGGACGACAAATACCGAAAGTTGGCAAAAAAAATTAATTCCCTCACCCTCTACTGGGCACTTTTCTACAAGGAGGGGGTCACTTTTTTCGCTGATATTTTTGAAAGTCATCCCCTCTTTTCGATTGACTAGCCTTATTTTAAACCTTCGCCACTTCCGGTTTAGCGATGGATGCAACGGCAAAGACGTTACATTTTTTACCCCCATTCTTTCCCTCCTTCGTGGTACGGGTTCGAGCCTGCCTACTACTACTATTTTTTTGCTTAACACACACCTCCAAATACCCAGGCAACGCTGAGCACCCAGGCTAGTGTTACATAAGATATAAAAAGTTTGATTTTTTTTTTTTTTTCATTAATAAATACTTGTGGAGGGAATTATGTATAAAAAAAAAAAAAATTACATCCAAATTGTCTTATAACTGGTTGGATAGAGCCAAACATGATTGTAAGTTGATAAATTGTCTGTATTCTTTTTTTTTTTTTTTTTTCTCTAATACAAGTGAGTTTTATGAAATGCACTTTTGATGCATGTCAAACGGAACCATTTTCTAACAATTCTCTACCTCCTCTTTTCTGAATTTTTTTATAACTGAGATTCATACAGATAACATTTCAGGTTTTTTTATGACAGGGTTGCAACAGAAAATGACAGTTTATCTCTGGTTTAAGAGCACAAGAGAACAATAATACTTGACCTTGACCTCTGACTTTTAATTCCTTACAGCAATTACTTTCTATTCGCTTGCTTAAATGATTAAAAATTATTTTTGAATAATAGAATCATGATAGGTCAGCCATTTTTTAAATATTATTAAAAAAAATTTTAAATGGTTTATTTGGTTTTATAACGTATACTTTAATGCATCAAGATATTATCCTGGCATCATGAAGTGTTCATACACATTCAGCCAGTTTTCCAGATAAAATTCATCAAAAACAAGTTCTGCAGTCGGTGGCTACATCCTTTAGGCCAAGATCAGTGTAGTATCTGCTCTGATGCTATACTTCACCTTTTTCTGCCCTCCGTCAGTGGAGAAATCCTTCATGACTAAGAAAAGTTTTATTTTTGTTCCTATCCAGAGTGCTCCTTTTTGGGAGCTGGATTTTTCCCACATTAAAAAACCGACCTTGTGTCTAACTCTGCCATCGTGGGGAGGCAAGTAAATAGGGACTACATGCGATAATTTATGTATTTTTTTATTATAATTCTTTATGTATTTTTTAAAGTTTTTTTTACGGTTTCTATTTTTAATGATGTAGCTGTTATGCGACCAGCCAATGAAAAAGCTCCATATGGATTCTCAGTCAACTATCATGGTTCTGTTGTGCTCTTATACCCCTACTATACTCTTGCCAATGCACTCGTTTCATAAAAAAGAACCATACTTTGCATCTTTTTTCTCTTCAATTACATATTTAAGTTTTTCTTTCAGATAAAAATAATGCAAAAGAAAAAAGTTGAATGATTTATTTATATATATATATATATATATATATATAATAATTTTTTTAATGAAAATTCTATTTTAAAATTAGAAACGCAAGTGCTTAACGTCATAAAAAAATGATCGAACTTGCTGATATAGTTTGACAATTATGTAGCTTGATGTGTGTGTGTGTTTAGAAAAACAGAAGCAGCCGATTGTATACGATAGTATGAAAATTTCAACACCTGTTGAATGAGGCATTGATATGTTCATTGTGTGTTCATATATGTATATAATATGAGTATATATATAACAGTCGTTCTAAAAGTAAGGCCTATTTTTTAAATTAAAAAACAAATGAAGAGACAAGTGGTATCATTAAAATGAGTGACTTTTGTGCTTCAAAACTTATTTTTCTACATAGTCACCATCATTCTCAATGCAAAAAGAAATCCAGCTACTGAATAAATACTGCATCTACCAGACTCTTATTCATACAATCATTCTTTGCAGATACAAAACCTGGCCCTTACAAGTAGCAAACATTCAAAGGTTGGAAGTCTTTGATTGGTGGTGTCTTCACCGCATTCTCAGGATTCATAATCCTTGCATGAACTTGAGGAAGCACTGCTTATCAGGATGCTCCGATGGTTTGAGCACATACTTTGTTGTCTACCAACTGACCTGATTTACCAGGTAATATACACTAACACCACTAGCAGGATGATGCAACCATCAAAACTGACTTGGAAGATATGACTGGTCATCACGTCTTAGGTGTGCAATGATGCAATCACAATATGCTGACGAGTCAGCAGCAAACATATCTGGATGAACTGTTTTGATTCGTGATACTGCAAATGCACTTGGTTCAATCCACCCAAGATGAATCCTGTCAGAAATCTCTGAAATCTATGAACCCATCTCCTAACTGTGCTGACATTAACTGCATCAGTTTCATAAACGTTCAACAGGTGCCAGTGATGTTGATCGGTTCAATTTTTTCTACATGGAGGAATTCAATGATACAGTTCTACTTCTGATGCACATCCATATTGCTTTCTTAGTCTCAGACCATTTATATCTAACAGTGATGAAACTTTCTGGCCATGAATGCATAAGTTCAGTCATCATAACAATGCAATATGCAATCCCCTCTCATCCATTCGGGCGGAATAAAAAAATAGGAGGCGTTACTTTTGGAACATCCTTTGTGTGTGTGTGTGTGTATATATAAAGGATAAATAATGTTACATTAATTGAATCAAATATTCAAAATAGCATGTAATAAATATATATATATATATATATAAATTTGGAAGCCTCTGTTCAGTCTTGAAAGACAATGGATACTCCCTGTAAGGGTAGCTGCGCATGAAGTTGTAAGGCTAGAGTTGCACGATTTTCAACCACATCTCCTCTTAATCGACACTGCTTGATTCCAGTCACAAGGAGAAGTCCAGGATGACTGGATATGATGCCGAGATAAGTGGAGAGCATATACAGCACCTGGAATTCCCAAATAGTCATCCATTTTATTACTAACTAGGCTGAACATATATGAATATTTAAAATACCTTTATAAGCCAAATTACAACACAATATTATGTAAAATAAACAAATATTTATTCAACATTTTTTTTTTTTTTCTTGCCATGGTGGAAAAAAAATTAATATTTCGATGATATATGCTATCATCAGAATTTTATAAAATTTTAAACAAATATTTGTTTATTTTACATAATATAGGATTATAATTTGGCTTATAAATTTATTTCATACGTTTTATTTTAAAATCTAAACAACGCCTATATCACAGAAAACAATTTTGACTATATTTGCGTGGATGTAAGTTTAGTGCTAGAATCACCATCAGCAGTAACTCTGATTTTTGTTGCAATGTATTCACTATTTTTCAGTTTCTATGAATTTAACTCCACGTGTTTTGTGTTGAGGATTTGGATTCTTCAGACTATTGGTGTCATCTAAACTGTCTATATCTAAACTTCAACTCCCACTATCCATATAATATAAAGTAAGGAATCGTCTGTTGCCTACAACATTGAGCAAAAGCAATATGTAGGAACAGCAATACATATCAAGAGGAAATGGATAGTTTAAGAGAAATCCTCTCTTGAAACAACTTATGACTGGACTGTTGTGAAAGTAACGCTCAAGATGAGACTAGTACTTCAAAGACACTAAATTACTCGCATTTGTTGCATTCTGCTCTGCTGATGAAGTGTATATTAAAAGTACACCCTTCTAAAATCTTTATCTACACGTTCCATATTCCTTAGATATAGAAATTACACTATTATAATTTATATTATTTTATAAAGAATATTGTAAACTACGATAAACAAATTTGGGTGTAATTTCACTTTATGGTACCCAAATAGATTCTAGTTATTCAATCTGTGTCCTATATTTTTTATTTTGCTTGGCACACATAAGTTCTAAAATAACATTATAGCTAATACAGATATCAAAGAACGCGTATTGAATTAAATGACGCATTTATCTTAATTCTTATTTGGCAGTCACTAACCCTGAGTGGGAGTATCTAATGGAGCAATATGAAAAAAAAAAAAAGATTGAAAGTATTTTGAATGATTCAATTAAACTTTATTCAATGAAAATAAACATTTTTTTTAACATCAAGCTCTGTATGGCTGACATTTTGATATCTTAAATTATAACCAAAATTTTTGCTCTCACTAATTTTCATCTGATAAAGTGTTTTTCTAATTGGTGTGGTTCTGTAAAGATCTGGAACGTAAACACAACTTGGTAATTAGTGGAAACAAAATATAGTGAACAGAAAAGCAAATACAACGAATAAGTTTGGGTATATCTCAGTTCGACTGCCAAGTATGCATGACTTATGCATAATCCATGTACTAACAATGAAAGACATATTCTTGTGGTCTTTATAGTTAGTGGAAAATGTTCATTATTATCCAAGAAGTGAACACACCTCAACACTAACCGTTTGCATTTTGAAGCTTTTTATTTTTAATTTTAAACTTAAGCATGAATGAATTTTTTACGTTTTTGTGTATATATATATATATTTATAATTTTTTTTTTTTTTTAATTGATTATTGATTTTTTCTAGGATGTTCAGATTTGACAATCCTTGCATTTTAAATGTAAATCAATATGCCCCCTTGCTCCAAAGAAAGAATATCATAGAATAACCTGATTAAAATGATTTTCTTTTAATGTACATCTGTAATGTAAACAATCTTTATTTTCCTTATTTTACCGCATTGTATATTTTGATATAACTGTTTTTTAAGGATTCTTATTAAATTGTACTTATCTTATGCAACTTTCTCTTTCTACCTCTCAATCTACTGTATAAATTTTTAATGTATGCATGATAATCATATTTTCATTTTAAATTTGGTGTCAATTTCATATTTTTATATAAAAAAACATCTCAGAAACGATCGTACACAATTATGTTGAGTTGTTGGAGCATATATAATGATTATTTTTAAAATTTATTTACCTTCTACTTATATATGATTTTGTCAGCTCGTTATCATTTTGCAAAATTTGCTGTAACATAAATTTTAAGCAATGAATATTTCATAAGTTTCTTGTAAACATGAAACGAAAACTTTGTAATTTCAATAAAAATTATCTTTTAAATAAAACTAAATAAAAGGAAAGAGACATTTACCTGAACTATGGCATGTTAAAAGGGCAAGGGTTCTTTTTAAAAATAAATGAAAATGTAGTGTCACTAGTGATAGTGAAAGAGAAATTATTTCATCTCTTTTATTTATGAATTTTTGATACAAATTGATTTGTTATATATATAATATATATATATTTTTTTTTAATCCTTTGAGATGAGGCTTGATAATTTGTGTATTTGTTTTTTGCAGACTGTTATCCTCATCTTCATAATTGTTTACCCACATTTTGGCCAACTTGTTCTCTTGCGGTTAACCATCTGAAGAAAGCCAAAGGATGAGTTGATCGAAATGTGGTGAAGCAACAATTATGAAGATAAGAAAAAATTAATACACAAATTGATTAATTTAAAAAAAATTTTTTTTCTTTTTTTATTACTGTTAATATCAATTCTAGCACACACAAATATATATATATATATATATATATATATAAAATAAGATAAAATAAAAAATAGCACTAAATATTAATTTATTATAGACTGTTTAAAAAGTAGTTATGCAAATAAGGCATCTTAATAGACGTCTTCTGGGACGATTAATCAGGAATCGGAAAAATCTGAGCTGTTTTGGGTATCAAAATCGGAAAAATTTGAGCCTATTTTCCAATGTCAGAACCAATTCTTTTTAATTATCTTTTTTATTTGATTTTGGTTTAAGAAACATCTTCCACTGCTTGTAGTAATAATAAAATAAATATTTACTGATTTAAACTTCCAGTAAGACTAAAATCTCTAGCTCATCCCCTCACAAGTGTTATTACATTTGAGAATATATATGCACATTTAAGATATGTTTTTACAGTAATCGGGACAAAATAACACTTTTCTAGTTAAATATTTAGAGATTTATAAAGAATCTGAATCTGTAATTTAGTATGGAATCGGTAATTGTATCGGAATCAGGGAAAAATATTTTGGTATCGTCTCATCACTAATATATATATATGCACACACACATATCACACGTATCTCAAAATATTGTATTAATAATATAAAATAGCAGTAATCTGTTTCGATGCTAATATAAGTGCAATAAAATAAATCTTTTGTGTTTATTCATTTAGACATACATGCAAGTGACTATTTAACAGTAACTTATTTCAAATTTGTATTTTTAAAATGTAATATTCTCACGTGATCAAATAACATTAACTTGCTCTTCACACTGCATACGGTTGTAATTCTTACTCTTTTGTTCAAATGATAAATGAATTTCAAAAATGGTTTTACTTGTTACATAAGTTGAGATTAATCTTGTCAGATCAAACCAGTTCTTGTCTGAAACTCTTCTTACTTGGTTATTTATTTATTTTTTTCAGGAATGTTCGTCTTGAGGAAGAGGATGTCCGTTTCCGTCGCACAGCGTCGGGAACCATCAGATCGGAAGGTTCCATGGCCCAGTATTCATCAAAGGTAAGAAATATTTATTATGTCTTTTTAATTCTTCACAATTTTTGGTTAAAAAAAAAAAAAAAGCAACTTGGGTTAAGTTCATCGAATACAAAGCAAGTACAGCATCTCTATTACATCCAATCAGCAAAAATATGTTGCAATTGTCAGAGACACTAAAATTACTCAAGCTGATTTAATCAAACTAGGATGATAGTTGTTACAATGTAAAAAAAAAAAAAAAATCGAATACAATGAACCATTTACAAAATAAATTGTTTCAACATTAGAAATAATTCCCCAAATGGTTTATATGCTGCAGACAAACACAATATTTTAGTTCTGGATGTAATAAATATGAGAACATCAGAGTTCCTCCTCACAAGAATATGATTGGCTGATTAAGCCATAAATACTGACTGGTCAAGCCGCTCAAACTTAAGGATATATGAACTCTGACTGCAAACACTATTCAATAAGACAACTTACTAGATTATTACTTGAAATAGTAGCTAAGACGACTCAGCTTTTTCAAACGAATATATCCCTTTCACAGGACAAATCAAGTTCTTTTCTTGACTTTGTATCTCATTCTTTTGATTGTGTCTTAGTTTATCATAATTCTCTTCATATCCGTAAATTTTAATTGATTCATAAATAAGATCACAAAATAAATTGTCATGCCAACAAAAATGATTTGAGCAAAACTAATCAAGTAGATAAACAAAAAGAAATTGAATTGGAAATATTTGTCCAACATTTCCGGTTTTTTTTTTTTTTTTTTTAAATTTTGTCTTTACTAATGTTTCATATAAGATTGTGATGTACATGGATGCAATTGAAAACAAAACCTTATATTAAGATTAAACACAACCATTCTCAAGTAAAATTTTTACATAGAATTCAATGGTGGCATACAAATGTGATATTCCATTTTGTTTTGTGTAGAGAGGCACATGTTGGAGTCTTGTCTCTAGCACAAAGGTGGCATGTTGAATGTTGTACTATTGTGTGAATAACACAAGGTCAAAACAAAAAAGGAAAAAAAAAAGAATGATAAAGAAAGTGTAATACTACACAAATGGTTGAGTTATATATAAACTAATGATAAAAGAGCAAAATAATAAAATGATAATGAAAGGACATTTAAGATTACAAACACACATATACACTAAATTTTTTAATCCATTTAAAATGGACAAAAGTTATAACTTATTGACTTGGAATAAGTTCTTTGTCAAATTGAGGGTGGAATATGGTTAAAATTGTGCTCAGTTTTTGCATCAAATACTAATCAGTTAATCCCTATCTGTATACTCTGTGTATCAAATGAATACCATCATACTTACTTCGCTGCACCTTAGCATAACAAAGATTCATACAAGATTTCAGTCAGATCACTCAATAGTTTGAGAAAATAAGGTAAATGTGGTATTGTGATGATTAATCCCTATTAATCTCTAATTGTGCATTGAATGGATACCATAATACTTAGTTTGCTGCACCTTATCATACCAAATGTCCATAAAATTTTTTAGCTATATCGGCTTAGTAGTTTCTGAGAAAAAGTGAAATATAATATGTATATATAGAAACAAAAAAGAAAAAGTTAAATCTAGACATTCCAGAATTACATAGAATGTTTGTCTGTGATTGGTTAAGAAACACAGGCATTATTACAGTAAGCTGCTTCCATTTCATCATGTTCACTATGCTTATGATGTCTCAAAATATAATAAGAGTTAATATACTAAAAACAAAGAATTTAATATCTCCTGATGAAGGTTTGTCAAAGACAATAAGACATAAGATACATAAGTCAGATAAATTAGAGGTAATTACTAGGGCTATGACAAGAGAATATCCTTATCATTGTTTTGACTCTTGGGTCAAATATCCGACACAGTTAGACACAGTTAATCAATCAAGAACCATATCACTCTATATAAAAATATATAAGATATCAATGGATACACATTCGAGAGTCAAAACAATGAAAAGAATATGCTGTTATCCTAGCCCTAGTAATTACTAATGAAAGAGTTTGCTATAAAAGTCTTTAAACACTGAATTTAAATACATGAATTGTCAAGGTCAACATTTTATAGAGATTGAATGGGTGATGTAAAGTAAATACATCATGCTTTGGTATTATACCAGAACTGAGAATTTATGCTGTGATTAGTAGGAAAGTGCGATACTGAGATTGTTAGCTGAGAGTTTCATCTAAACTGAGAGATCTGATGAAACCACAGCAACCATGTGAAAGTGTAAACTTAGGCAGAATGTGTCTTCATAATTGAAGAGTTAATTTTGTTGCCCAGTATGATTCAGGGGAAATAATTTAAATATTGTCCTGAATGTACCGAGCTGACAGTGATATTCATTTTGTATTAGGCGATGTTACAATATGTAATATTGTGGAGACGGTTTGCATTGGACATTCATAAAAACAACAAAAGAAAACATTTTCATTTTTTATTTATAACATGGAAATTGAAAATTATAGATAAAAAAAAAAATAAAAATTGTATTGAGAGCAAGGAAACAAGGGGTTTGCATTTATTCTTGCACATAATTGAATAAAGAGAAAAAAAATAACTTTGTTCATATGTTTATAATAGGTAAAAATTAATAAATTCTAATTTAAACGTTTCTTCCGATAGACACTAGAAAAGTGATCAATCTTTTTTGTCTTATTTGACTATGGCAAAATTTTATCCAAAAATATGAACATTGGGTAAACTTATTTTAAACCCTCATCAAGGAGGAATACATTTATCTATCTATATAATTATAAAACTCTGTAGATCATCCGGGCATCTTTCCTTGCTTGCTTGAATCTTGTCTTCGATGATCGGGTGAAAAAATGACAGATGAAAATGTATATATATACTAGATGTACCCGTTAAATAAAAAAATGAAAAGAACCGAGACATATAAGCAAGTATTATGTTTTTTCAGTACTAGTGCACTTATTGATCCGTGCTAAAACAATGTTATTTAAAAAGCCATTCTTAACATGGGAAGGGTGTTTTGTACCTATTCTGTACTTTAACCTTACAATTGAATAAATAAACATAACATAAAACTTTAATTAAGCTTGGAAATACAATTCAAAAAATAGCGCGGATCAGCAAGTGCATTAGCACTGTTTTTTCTAAACAGTTCACGTCTTGTTAGTAAAAAAAACAAAAACAAACTTGAGCTGAGATCGAAACCAAAACTTAGACAGTGAGTCAAGTACAATAACCATTAGACCAGCTTGCCATGATCTTTAGAAGTGTTTTCAAACCTACTTATTCTTAACGTAAAGAAGCTGTCATGTTTCATAACCACATGCAAAGTCGTGAAACGGTTGACAAATAGATAAAAAGTCTGAAGACTCCCAAGTACCAATTTTTCAATTTTTACCCCTTAGCAGCCTTTTTTTCCAGATGAAAACCAATTTAAGTTTCCTACACGTCTGAATACCCTGTATAACAAATTTCAAGTCCATAAATCAAAAATTTGTTGAGTATGTAAGTTGAGAAGTGTCCTCACACATTCTTACTTTTATAGATATGCATATGAGCATGGAATGACAGTGGAGAGATGTATGTTTTGGTTTCAATTCTAGCTGATAGCACCCAAGTATATATATATATATATATAAGTTTTCATCTCGCTATCATATATTAGGTTCAATATAATAATCGATAGAAAATTGTCTCTATAATAATAAATACATAATTTGCATAAATTAAAATATTATTTAAGTATCTAACAACCGGGCAATGCTGGGCGGCCTGCTAGTTTAATAATCTTATAAGCATTTATTTGTGAAAATAAGATGTTTTACTTACAGAACACTTTATAATCTTGTTTATCCGGTTCCCCTTAATACTAACCCAGTCTAATACTACCAAACCAGTAGTAGCATGATATATATTCTCTAAATGTCCTATCCTATACTTTAAACTACCTGTTTTATGGACTGGTATTTCCATAGTCTAGGCTTATCTGATGAAATGGGTGTGTAGACACTCGGCAACACTAGCAACAAAAGCTTTCTACGATGACCAACATTCATTTATCTGAAGATGAAAAGTAGAAAATGGACACACACTTTTTGGTAGCTTTTGCTTCTGCCCTGTTTTATTTAGTCTCGACATTTGATGAATGATGTTTCTCACAAAGAGTGAAATGTTGTTTTCGAGGCCGGCTGTTGTTTTGAGTGAGTGTTACGTGGAAATATTCAATCCTCTCATTATCTTTTAACTGTTAGGCTATTCATCACAATAAACTGTTATCCTTGAGCGATTTTGGACTCGATATATGGTAACTCATAAATAAAAGCAAACAGACTTTTTTTTTTTACAAATATTTTTCTCATTTCTTCATTTTTTTTTGTGCTGTTTCTTGCCAGTGTAGAGTTTTTAATATAAAAAAAGGTAATTCTAAAATTATGATTATTTTGAAATGCTGTAATTTACATTCATAGAAAATTAGCTATGTCTACATATTTATATTTTTGTATGGACACGATTTACTACTAAGCTAATAAACCAATCTTTTAGAACAAAACTATTAGGTTTAAACAGTCACAATATAGGATGTTTAGTTTAATTTAGTTTTATGTCAAGAGGATGGAAGTTTTTCATGAAAATTTACTAACGGGTATTAGACTGACATTGATATTTTGTCATTCGTTGGAAAACTATTTAGTCAGTAAGTTATTTAATCACCTGCATCTTGTTTTTTTTTTTTTTTGCTGCATCAACTTGCTTTCTCGAATTCACAATAGTCCTAATGTTGTTTAAGGGATCATCAGTTGTCTACCATGAAACAGTTTTGAAGATTTAAAAACAATAGTATATTAAATCATGGCTCCCCAGCAGTGTTGATCAAATACCACCTCCCTTGATCACAAAAACAAAAAAATGTTCCAGATATTGGATCTAGTTTCCTGCTCAAGATCAATTTGGCTAGCCTATTCATGCTATCAAAAAAAAATGTCTTCACCAGTGAGATTCGTCCCTGTCTCTAAATTCAAAATTGAGATGTTTTTTAATTTACCAATGTTGTATTTATACGATTTGGATTAATCCATTATATTACTTATCACCCTCTAATATCATTAGTACTTCATATATATGTTGGGACGATTAATCAGAATCCAGGAATAAAGAAAATTGGAACTTTTTAGAGTATCAGAATTGGAGAAAATCATGCCTACTTTCTAAAGCCAAAACGATTCTTGTAATTATTTATTTGGTTTGTTTTTGTTTAAAACTTAATTTTTCATTACTTCAAATAAAGATAAAATGGTAAGTATGTATTGCTTTTAAGCTACAAACAAAATTAAGATATAGATCACCCACACAGGTGCATTTTTATGTTCACAAAAATATATCGTGTGAATTTTTATGGTCATCTAAAGAAAAACATGAATCGTGAATTTAAAACAGAATCTGTAAATGTATTGGAATCGGAAAAATTTTCAAATCGTTCCATTGGCTACATATGTACATCCATGTTTCTGCTTCAATTCCTTTAGAAAAGTGTCATTGGGCCAGATCTTTTACAATGAAATCATATTTTTAGAAATTAATTATAAAAAAATTCCAGCGCAATGACACTGCTTTTCTAAAGAAATTTCAGCAGAAACATCTATGCACATATGTAGCCAATGTTTGTATAAATAAACATACTGCGGGGTGCCCACAAATTTAGTGACGTATTCTATTATATTGCCAATAACATAGTACAATAAATAAAAATTAACTTTTCAGAAAAGCAAAGTTTGCTTTTGGGTCTGACTTTGATAATCTAACTTCGTTAGATTATTCATTAAAAAAATTAAGCTGTAGCCTGAAATGAGTGTCTAGTGTTTGTTTTTTTTTTTTTCTTTTACAAAGGAGTCGTCACTTATCAAGACCCAGAGGTCACTCAATGATAAACATTAAATAGCGTACAGTGGTCAAGGGGAACATGTTCTAGTCATCGCTAGTAGTGGAAATTTGATAACTTTGATTACCTAAGAGGATGGCTCATCAAGAATTTGTTCACGTTGGACTTGAAGACAACCATATTGTAGTCAGTTGGAAAGCAGGAAAGCTGAACAGTGTTCCACAGGCGTTTAGTTCTTAGAAGCTTTGTTCATGGAATCTACGTTTAGGTTTAGGCACAGATAGTGGGAGAAATTAGTGAGTGTTTTCAGCTAGATGAGTGTCTTTTGTGAAAGTCAGGACCGAGGGGACCATAGACTGGAGTTCAAACTAACACTTGCCATAAAAATAAGGATAAAGCAGAAACGGGCTTGCAACATCTCTTCTGTGGGAAAGAGGTTGCAGGTAAGAGAAAAGGGTATTCCCCACTAGGTTACAAAGTTTATTTTGAACTCTGTCAGGGCAGGATAAGCTGCTTCTAGCAGCTCCTGCCCAGATGTGGCAACAGTACTCCATCCTTGGACGTACTTGACTCTTATATAGGTGGAGAACTGCATCAGCAGGTAGATATCTACTGGATTGGTAGAATGATCCCACCATTTTCCAAGCAGCCTTGGCAACGGATTTGATGTACGTGTTTCATCTCAGATCAAAAGTAAAGGTCAGACCTAGAAGCTTGTAAAAACATGGAGCCTCCCCAAGACGAGAGCCATTCATTTCGATTGATGCCAGACAGGGATAAGAGCATTGATGATGGAAAGATAGAAACTTGGCTTTAAAATTAACCCGCCACCTCTTTCCTCATTGAACCATGTGATCAAGATCAAAGAATCGGAATTTAGTCATTTACTGCCTTTGAAGTGTTGCCATAGATGTTAGTGTCATCAACATAAATGTGTACAAATGATCTTAGGATATGATTTGAGAGATCATTGATGTAGATCAGGAAGAAAGTTGGGCCCAGGATGGACCCCTGAGCGACTCCAGTATTAATACTATGAGCTTCTGATTTCTTCCCATCAATCACTACTCTTATGAACCTATCAGTGAGAAATGATTTAATAAGCCTCCATCGAGAGATTTGCTAATCCTATAAGATATAACTGTTAGCACATCTGCACTAGATCCATCAGAATGGAGGCCATATTGCATGTCACTGAGGTTATTTTCGCTGAGGTGGTTGACTACTTCTCTATTTATCACAGATTCTAGTAACTTATGAGACACAGAAGACTGATTGGTCTGTACTGAGATGGAGATAACTGATCACTTGAATTCTTAAATACAGGACCTACTGATGAGGTTTTCCAGGGTGTTGGGAAGCATTTCTCCTTAAGACAACACTTAAATAGCTTTGTAAGTATGGGAGCTAGTTCTGGTTGAAAAGAGGTAGTTCTGGTTGAAGCCTTTTCAGCATAATAGGAATGCCGTCAGGAGCAGTTACTTCACTGGAATTGAGGTTTTTGATTAGCTTTGCAACATCATACACAGATATTTGTAAGTTGCATAGCGTGTTTTCAGACACAAGAGGAAATATGAGGGTTGGCGGCCCTGATCACATGAGATAGAATTAGCTGCAAAGTTTTTGACAAAGAGTTTGACTTTGTTCGATGCTGATGAGATTACCTCGGGTCTATTGATGATGGTTGGGATAGAGCATGCACTTCTGGTCAGGGCCCTATTTGTTATTTACCAAAATTGGTGGGAACCAAGCTGCTGCTCGGCTATGTTTCAGTGTTAATAGTTAAAATTTTTGTCTAAGCAATTATCAGAAAGCGGAATTATTTTCCTTACATTTTATTTTTTTTATTTTTTCTATTTTTTACATTTTGTCTTTTGTTTCTTTTTAGGATTGTCTGCTCTTAAATGTAAGTAACTAACTCCCACTTAACCGACCTCTCCTACAAAACGTGTAGAATTCCTTCTTGGTAATGTTGCATTATGGTTAATAGCTAAGAAATTGGAAAAAAAAAATGGCATAACTTTTACCAAACACATTAAAATTTCATTTCCCACTGACCTGTAAAGTTTTAAAGTGTAAACACTAATTGCAGCATTTATTATCTCTGAATTATTAACTTTATTTATCCAAACACAACAAAATAAAACGGTGTCATTTTGGAGTGGTGTGAGGCATTTCCAGCTTTAAAAGATAGTTAAAAAAAAAAATTACTTTTTCTGCTACTAACCCTTGCTCCAGGGGAGGAATAGAGTAAAATAGGGAGCTTTCTGTGAAATCTAATTTAAAAAAAAAAAAAATTAACTTTAAAACAGTTTCAGAACATTTAAAGTATACAGGTCGGTAGAAAATTAAGTTTTAATGTGCTTGATAAGTTTGTGTGTGTATGTATATATATATATATATATATATATCTTTTTCTGCTGTTACTATACTGCAAGATTACCACTTTTTTCCCAGTTGTCCTTTTCTCGTATCATTCGGAATCTTAAACTCTATATAATAAATGATTTATCACTTTAGTATAAGACTTTTCAACCATCGGTTGCATAAGAACTCAATGTTAAAACTCCTTAGCCTAATATTCACAGGCAACATAATTTTGAATAAATACATACTGTCAAAAAAAAGTGGGCTCCCTTTACCAGGTTAGAACCCTTCTCACACCTGCCAGTATCCTATATTCCTGTAAAGCCACCATTCGCCCTATGCATGGAGTATTATTGTCTCTTTTGGGTTAGTGCACCAACTACTGTGTCTCTTCCATTTGAACAGGGTGCAAAAAGGAGTCTCTAACCTAAGTCTCGCACTGTCCACCAAGTTCCAGATTCTGCCTCATTGCCAGAGTGTTGCATTTCGTGTACTTGTCTTAGAAATATTTCTATGAAATATCCTTCAATGAACTTGCTGCACTTGTATACCCGTCAATATAAATACCTTCCTGACAAATCCAACTAGTAGCAAAACCTCTTTTACTGTAGAGATCCCGAGATGCCAAAAACTTTTTACTTTAATAATAGTTTCTTTTCTATTCTACTTGCCTTTGGAATTCTGTTCCTGCTTTCTGTTTCCCTGACTGTACCAACATGCAGAAATTTAAATGTAATGTAAATAAACATCTTGCTGCACAACTCCACATTAAGTATGCCCTTTATAAATCTGGCGTCTAATTAGAATAGATCTTTACGTCTCGGTGGTAATATTTCTTGTTTAGGATGAATAAGAGGAAAAAAAAAAAATCATTTTATATGTTGCATCTACAGAAGCTGCTCTTTACATTTGTCTGTAATAAAGAACAAAACAAGACTAAACTTTAATGGCAAATATTTTTTTTAACATCCGTAATTTTTGGAATGTGTTGCAAAATTAACTTTTCATTGCCCCCCCCTTTTTTTTCTATTATTGAGGTCGTCGCTTGTAAGTGTCAACCGAACAGATGAGAAACACTATGGGAGTACTAACATTGATTGATGGTACGAAGTAGATTTGATCACTTTTAAGGCACACTTATGACAAGAATTTGTTCCTATTTGCTTACCCCCACACGAGGGCAAAGTTAGACACAAGGTCGGTTTTTAATGTGGAGAAAATCCAGCTCCCCCAAAAGAGCACTTAGAATTGGCCAAAAATAAAACTTGCCTCAGTTGAAAAACGTTTCTTCACCGATTGAGGACAGAGCAGAGTAAGATTAGCATCAAAACAAATATTATAATAAGAATTTGTTGATATTGGATTTGAAAAAACCCAAGTTGTAGTCGACAGGGAAGCAGACCTATGGCAATGTATTTCACAGATGAGAAGCCTTTATAAAAAACTGTCCATGAAAATTTCGCTTGGTGAGGAAATTAAAAACCTTTTTCTTTTTTTTTTTTTTTTGTTATGGTAGAAAGACGTGCTCTCACTTTGAATGTTTTATAAGAAGGAATAAGAAAATTACTCTTTTATGCAAATTTAATTTGCCTTGCCATTGCAAATCAAAGTAATTTTACCGGTGATTCTTCTTTGGGACGCCAGGACGCCAGCTCGCCAAAAAGGACACCACAAGCCAAATTTCATTCCGTCATAAAAACGTTCTACAGAAAGAAAAAAACTGTTACACTTTTATCTCGCGAATAAACATGAAATTATATATTAAAAACCGCGTTTATTATTTTTAATATCCAACAATGGAGTTGAAGTCAATGTTTTCGATTTTAAAACAAAACTAATTTTTTTGATAAATCTGTTTGGCATACTCATGAATTATTTTTTCTAAAGAATAAAATTGAATAAAGTTTATTTTTACAAGAATGTTTAGACATTTACCTAGCGAATAAGCATAAAAATATATAGGAAAAACCGCATTTATTATTTTTTAAAAAATCCAAATTATACATCGAGTATGAAGTTGGCTTCCTTTTCTTTTCTTAAACGAAAGTGACTTTGTTAAAATTGTTTGGCGTACTCATGAATTATTTTTTCTAAAGAATAAAATTTAATAAAATTTATTTTTACAATGATCTTTATACATTTATCCCGTGAATAAACATAAAAATACATATAAAAATGAATAAAAGTTATTTTTACAATTTTTCACCTCTGACCCCGGATCTTGAGACTGATTTACTTTCAACATTTAATTTCGTCAACATTTACTTGGAAAACCGAAACTGTTATTTGTAAAAAATAATCTATAATATTTTGTATTAATATTTGATAAAAAAAAGTATTTAGTTTTAGTGTCTGAACATTCTTGTAAAAATAAACTTTATTCAATTTTTTTTTTCAAATTTCTGAGCAGTAAAATTAGGGTAATTCTTTTTTGGGATGCCAGGATGCCAGCTCGCCAAAAAGTACGTCATGGGCCAAATTTCATTCCCTCATAAAAACAACCTTCTACAGAAAAAAAAACAAACTTACTTTTACACTTTTATCTCGCGAATAAACATGAAATTATATATTAAAAACCGCGTTTATTTTTAATATTCAACAATGGAGTTGAAGTCATGGTTTTCGATTTTACTGTGTGCCAGTATCTGGTTGGTGCAGATCACAATGAACAGCATTGACCATTTGTTATATTTGCAGATTCAATGCCATTGAGATTGGTTTTTACATACAGCACCTGGTATTTACAAATGGCCACTCTAAGTACTGACCGAGCTCAACATTGCTTAACTGATTTTACTGGAACTGATGTATTAATGTAATTAACTTGGTTATTGAAAAAGAAGCTGCTTTTTCTCAGTCAGGAAAAAAGTACTCCCTGCTACTGGGTTCCCATGAAAAGGAGCATGTACTCCCTCTCCCACTCGTAAAGGGTCCTGGATATGACCTTAAACTATGTACGATGGTGAGGCCCCAGCTTGCAGGTCTTGGGGAGTGTGGAGCCACCCTTTAATTGCCATTGCTCCCAGGTCCACTCTGACCCAGAGTGGTAGTACCTGTTAGTTTTTATTTAACCCATAGTTGGGACCCTGACTTGAAAAAAAACAAAAAACAAATATATTCTATTAAAAAAACTTTTCTTCAAAATCACTGAATTCGGCATTAAATAACCTGAAAAGGGTTGATATGCCATAAAACAAAAACAATCAACCTACCAACCCACTCGTAAAGAGGTGTACATATTAATGTTGGGACCATTAATCAGAATTGGGAATCGAAAAAAATCAGAACTTTTGAGGATATCGGAATCGAGGGGGGGGGGAATGTGTGCCTATTTTCTGATGCTAAAAACGATTCTTTTTTTCATTTAAAACTTTATTTTTCATGACTTTTACTAATGATGAAATGATAAATATTTATTGATTTTAAGCTGTCACTATAATTAAAACCTATTAATTACTAACAAGTGATTTTTTTTTTTTAATTTTTTTTATGTATGCAATTGCGGTACCCCCCCCCCCTCCTCTGGAAAAAAGAGAATCGGTTATTGTATCGGAATCAGGAGAGGAAGGAATATTGGCATCATCCTATCAGTAGTATATATGCATATACAAATCTAAAATGTCTAGAAATTAATGTTATTGATTAAAATATATATATATCAAATTTAGTTCCTAATGAACTATCCCTTTTAAAACCAATTTCTCTGGAAGATATTTAATGAAGTTTATTTGCTATCAAATTAAAATATTTATCACTAGCATGACTCTATAGAAATTCCATGGTGCTTTCCACACCAATTTGTATAATTGTTAATAATTATATTGTTCCTTTTGAAATAATAAATGTCTATCAGGTTAAAAAAAAATGTTTCTTCTTTCATAAAAATAATTATTTCTGCTAAATATTTTGTAAAATAAAACAAACATGTCTGTTTATTCAAAATTGTAGAAATTCAATTCATTTTAAAACAATATTCTGCCTTTTAATCGTGAACATAATCGTCAGCTAAACATTCTTCAAATCAATAAAATGGATGTCACTTTTTTTTCTTTTTTTTTTTTTAATGTATTTATTTAAAACTAGCGTAGTTTCTAGTCGTAACCTTAACCTTTGACCTTGAAAAGGTATGCAACAACTCTAGGTCAGAACATTGTGTGGTTTGGTTATGATCAGTCCAATGATCTGCGGTGTAGAAGAGTATATATACATACGCTATGATCTTGATCTTTGACTGTAACCTTGAAAAATGGTGTGCAGTAGGTGGGGATTATCTTCATGCCAGGTTTGATCATGATCGGTCTAATGTGGGCTGTAGGAGAGTTATACACACACACACACACACACACACACACACACACACACACACACACACACACACACACACACGCTACTACTTTATATATATACTAGCATGGGTGCCCGGCGTTGCCCGGGTGTTTGGAGGTGTATGCTGAGCAAAAAAAAAGGGGGTAATTTTTTAAACTTTGACCCCTATTATGACCCCTGAAAATTTATTGTTTTGGGCTCAAATCAAGTTATTAAGTTAGATCCATGTCCACGGAAGCTATATCTAAAATTTAAAGTGTATAGACCCAAAATTGTCGGAGAAGTTTGGTAGAGTTCTCTAAGCTCAAATCGTTGAACTTTGACCCCTTAATCGCCAAATTTCTGGCTAAAAACCGATCACATAGATTTTTCCAAATCTCAGTACCCTGTATATCAAATTTTGAGTCTGTAGACTAAAAATTGACAGTTATTTCGTAGGGAAATGTACACAGACACACACACACACACACACACACACACACACACACTTTCACACTTTCACTTTTATAGATATATAGATTTAAAATTTGAGTCTGACAGAATGACAAAATTATATTGCAAACCGATATATTAAACAAACGAACTTCAAAGAGACAAATGAACACATAAGTAAAAACAATTTGTATTAGAAAACATTTATTATTCCACGTCTTTTTTTTACAGACCTGACGACTGAGGTTCGCTCTTAATAAAAATTGTTTTTTATAGTCTTAATTTTGACTTCCTTTTTCATAAAAAACTAAAAAAAAAATCAAGAAAAGAAATTTAATTTTATTTTTTCATTAATTTCTTTCTGTGCAAAGCAATTCTTTCAAACTTACTCTGTTTCCAAAATGTTTTTATTTTATTCCCCTCCCCCTTCATTCATTTTCCTCCGCATCCTGGCAAGATTACTGTACACATAGATTCGAAAAAAATAGTCAAAAACAAATATATAAATAAATGTTATCAAAGGCAAGATAAGTTACTTTTCTACCTAACTGGATATATTTTTTGTGTTTTTATTCAATTTAATATATTTATTCAGCTCGAAAAACATACAGTGTTTACCGATGTGTTGGAAAATTCAAGATGGCGTCTCACACCCTCTTTAACACCGTAAGTTTGGGAAAAGGTGTTATAAATAAAAAAACTATACAAAATACTATTAAAAACCCGCCGAATATATGTCAACCTATGTCACGGTAACATATATTGAGCGAGTTTTTAACAGTATTTTAACAGGGCACATCGTAAAAACTGACCCATTAATTTTCCTGAAGTAAAAACTATATAGTTTTTAAACTTTTAAAACTGTACATTATAAAAAGAAAACTGTTCGAGTGATTTTTTTTTTTTTTTTTACATGGGTGTCACCACTTATCAAGGCCCAGAGGCCACTCAAGGATAAGGGTTAATAGGTATACATTAGTCATTGTGATTTTAGCATAGTAAACAGTGGGAATTTTGTAACTTGGATTACTTGAAAAAGAAAACTGTTCGAATGATTGAAAACAAAATAACAATGTAAATATATTGATAAGAAAAAAACAAAAACAAACGAAGTTTCCGTTTCAGGAACCCGAGTTTAATTTTATGTCGTAATCATTCAACTCGTTAGCGGTTTTATTCAGCGATTAGGGATAACCATACGACATATCTAATTACCAAAGCGATTTTTTTTTAATTTTTTTTTTTTTATTAAAACTAAACCTGTTTATGAACCAATTTTTTTAAAGCCAACACTTTAGTTATTTTGAGAGCGTGCAACTGCACCCGAAAGGTTGATTAGGAAACTCCAAATCCTTTTATGACTCGGGAAAAAAAGGGGCTTTTTATCGGCTTAAATGATAAACTAATGTTAAATATTAGTATTTGCCATCGATTCTGAAATAAAATGAAATCCTGACATTGTGATCATTTTTGCAGGTGTTATGTGTCAAATATTGAAATAAGAATGTTTAAATTCAATTATTGTAATTTAAGTCTTTAATTTTAAAGTCGATTTTATTTATAAAATATCTTTTTAGAAATCAATCTCAAAAACAATCTGAACAATAAATCTCTTTTGTTATGGCTAAGTTTTTGTCAAGGGTAGAAATTATAATAGACAAGTATTCATCCATGATGACATTTTACCGATTTCCTGGTTTACAGGTATTCTTGCTAAATTTCTTCGAAAGAATTGACATAAACAATACTTCAACTAAATACGTATATTTCATGCAATAATGACTTTTATTTCTTCTGACTTTTCCTAAACTAAACATAAAACATCGGTTAGGGTTAGTTTAACATTCTGTAAAAGTACCTTCCGTTTTTTTTTTTGTTTGTTTTTTTTTTTTTTTTTTTACTTCTGCAGAGAAGGTAAAAAACCGATAAAAACTGGATATATTTTTCGTGTTTTTATTCAATTTAACATGTTTATTCAGCTCGAAAAGAATACAGTGTTTACCGATGTGTTGGAAAATTCAAGATGGCGTCTCACACATTCTTTAACACCGTAAGTTTGGGAAAAGGTGTTATAAATAAAAAACTATACAAAATACTATTAAAACCCGCCGAATATTTGTCAACCTATGTCACGGTAACATATATTGAGCGAGTTTTTAACAGTATTTTAACCGGTTTTTTATTTATTACACCTTTTTCCAAACTTACCGTGTTAAAGAGAGAATCGGCCGCCATCTTGAATTTTCCAATACATCGGTAAACACTGTATGCTTTTCGAGCTGAATAAACATGTTAAATTGAATAAAAACACGAAAAATTTGCCTTTGATAACATTTATTTGTTATATATTTGTTTTTTGGCAACTTATTCGAATCTATGTGTACAGTAATACAAACCCGAAATGAATTTAAGACCACGAGTGAAATGAGAAAAAGAAGTCAGCGGGTTTGGTTGCCATAACAACGTGACGGTAGTGAACGTGCGTGTGTGCGCGTATTTCGTGTAGTTTAGTTTCGTATAATAGTTTCGTATTTTTTTAATTTGTAAATAACAAGTTATTAAAAAATTAAACCCTTCCAAGATGGACAATAAATAAAGCCATAATATTTTATGGTAAAAGTAAGAGCGTAGAAACGATTGTTTTTTAGGAGATGTGATTATTGGATTAACCAATCAGAAATCGTCTGTGGCACACACACATCTCTGTTTTTATAGATATATAGAAGATAGATATAGATATAGATAGATAGAAGATAGAAGATAGATTAAATGTTAAATAGATTTTGTAAATAGTACAGTTGAAATGATTAGAATATTTCCAATATGTAATATGGTCGAGGTAATTAGTTAAAGAGATTTAATATAATGTGATATGCAAATGAGCATAAGTCATTCGATATGGGGGTGGTTTATAGAATAGTATATAAAGAAATTAGGCAAAGATTCTTATGTCTCCTATAACAGAAACATCCTAAAATGGATTCTAATGTTTCTCTACCAGGAGAGATCTACCCTCTTACCTCCTTTATATTTTGTTGATGATGGAGAGCTGTACACACAGACAGAAACACACGAACCCTATTACTTTATAAAAATATAGATAAGTAGTAGCGTGTGTGTATATATATATATATATATATATATTGTACCATTTTAGTTAATAGAATGATTTTAAAACATTTGATTTTAAAATGGGTGAAGCTGGAATTGTTCACTTTAACAACATGAGATTAGTTGCCAATTGCTGATTGGGTGATCTTATTTAAAAAAAAAAAAATTGGCTGAAAAGTGATTATGTAGGTATAAACATGAAATGTTTTAACATATAGACTTTTTTTTTCGCTCTCCTAAAGCCTAAGCACAAAATTAATTCACACTTTATGCAAATTTTCATTTCCAATTTAAGAGTTTAAAACAATGAATTTACTTTTATTCATAAAATAATCCATTCACGTTGAAGATTTAATGTTTCTATGATGGAAGTGTTAGTACTGTATTTTGCTATTTAAGATAATTCCCAAGAATGGAAACAAAATCCACTACAATGTCACGTTAACCTTTTCTCACACAGGTACAAAGTGTGGAACCAAAAATTCCACTAAATTGAAATTAGTAAGAAATGTTCTGAACTGCCACAATGGTCTGCATTTGGCGATGTCAAAAGTTGGCAATGGTACTTACAAGAGAATACATGCAGCTTTGGTAATGATCTTCGATAGAGATATCAGCTTGACTTAAATGCATCGAACATTGACGTTATTGATTTTCCTTTTCATTTGCAAAACTCAATCATGCTCTGTAAAAGCAAAAACGATTATTCTCTACAAAAAAACAAAACAAAGTAAACACTATGTATAAATATTTGAGACTATTTTCAATTTGAAACATAAAACCTAATTTTAATAAAATGACTTGATTCAATATTAATGTAAAGCAATCAAACTAATGGCAAAAAATATCCTCAGCTTTGAAAAAGGATAAAGTTAATACTAATCAATATTACAATACAAACTTGTCTGTGTGCATTCACTGATCGCCTGCTTATTGTCTTCATCCAAATTTGGGGTTTGATTTTGACACTGACTGTAGTGTCAATCATGTGGTCTCACTTACTGTTGTAACAAATGGAATTTTTGTTCCAAAGAAAATGAGTAAGAACGTTTTATTTTGAAAGGTTAACCAAATCGACAGACTTACAATCAGAACAGTCCTTTCCAATTGAATACAAAACAGGCCGTTCACTTAAAGTCCAGACTATATTCTGAGCCCGTCAGAATGAAAACATTCTCTCCTTCCTTTCTTGCTCGAATATAGATATCGCTGTCATTCAGGATATGCCACACAGCATATCCACTCAAGAATGATTGGCTGTTTAATCATTGGACATAAAAACTGACTGGCTAAGGGGTTTATCATCTAAAGTTGACATAACTTTTGTATCATCTCAAATGGCTCATTTTAAAAAGAATTTTTTTTTTTTTTACATAGGAATCACCACTTATCAAAGCCCGGAGGCCATTCGAGGATAAGGGTTATTGATTGTCAATGGGATAATATCGTCATCATTATTAGTGGTAAATTGGATTACTTAAGGGGGCAGTTCATCAAGAATTTGTTTACGTTGGACTTAAAGACTACCAAATTGTAGTCAGTTTTTATTTTATCAACATAAAACCTTGTTTTTAAGATGCTGCTACTTAAAAATTTTTTTTCCAAAATGGCATCTGATTTTCTGCATGGTCAAATCTAAAGCCAGATCATTTTCCCATCACAAGTTTGTTGTCGTTTGTAACATGCATTGTACAATTGCTGAAAATGCATTGAAATGCATGTTCGCAACAATATCTTGACATACTATGTTTTGCAATGGTTTAAGAGGGTAAATATATTTTAGATGAGGATTGATTGTTTGGATTCTCATCCATAACAACCAAAATAGTTGTCAAAATATAAATTCACTAAGTCTTAGCCTGAATAAGAAATATGATGAGATATTGAGCTTCATGGACTGAACCAAATTTCAACCAGCAGGTGAGACAGATTAATCTAAGAAAATAGTATTTTAAAAAAAAAAAATTATTAAAATTTGATAATTCTGCTGGGTAGTAAGTTTTTCTACATATCAAATCTGACCATATATTTGGATCATTCAGACTACTGTGCTTATTTCAAGTGTTATTTTCACAATGTTTTAGCTAATGTAATCAACCTTTTTCAGGTATATCTTGTTGAACTCTGGAATTTTTCTGCTGAACTGTGGGATCTGTACTGAATTTCAAACTGAATAGATATAGTATGCTCTCATTCTGTCAGTCATGACTGGATCTTTAGTAATTCGCAATTGTATTCTTAGTATTACCCATACTGCGGATTGAACCTTCAACCTCCAGAAAAGTTTTAATTAGAACTAAATTTTACTCCGTACTTTCTAGTATTTTATCTGTTATGCCATGTGTCTTTGTAGAAATTCCGTGCAGATTCCCAAGTTCAACAAGATTGACCTGAAGAAGGTCGAAGGTTACATCAGCTGAAACATTATGAAAATAACACTAAAGATGAGAACAGTAGTCCGAATAATACAAATTATCAATCCTCATCTTCAAAATGTTGAAACCTCACCATTTATTGTTCTAGTATTGAATGATCTTAAAATGTACACTGTAAAAACAGGTAAAACGACACCCAAACTTTTTTTTCTGTCGAAAACTTATTAAAATGAATCTGATAAAATTGAAGAGAGAAATCTGAATATTTCATTTTGCTTGTGTGCACATCCCTAAATTGTCATATAATATATCTGAAAGTACTTGTGTGGAGTGTTTACAGTAGGTCATGACTGAAATAACGCTAATTGCCTTGTCAGTGACAAAATATAAGTACGCACTTGGTAGTTTTCATCCAATGGTTGAAGTCAAAACGACTATAAAAAGAAGCATTCTTTCCCAGCACAACTGAATAAGTGAAGGAAAAACTCAAATCAACTTGTCTTGTTGAAAGTTTTTATAATTTGAAAACAAGTTGACGTTTTAATAAATATATATATATATATAGTAATGTGATTGATAATTTAAAAATCAAAAATGTAATTACAAGTATATATATATATATATATATATATTTTAAGTATCTATTATAAGATATTCTGTCCGTTGGTCACTATGTTGTGATCACATTTGAAATATAATAAAACTACTGGTTATTAATGTGATGGAAAGAAGTGAGAGTAGAAATCTGAGATGTTCTATCACTCAAACTCCAGGAAATACCACCTGATCTTATCAATGAGACATCACTAGTAATGACTTGAGGGGGAACGCCTTGTGATATATATAAGATCGATAAATGAAAATAGCTCAATTGGCATGTTAAAATTGCAAATTACAGCTAATGAAACAAATAAAAATCTTTTTTTTTTTTTTTTTTTTTTTTTTTTCAAATAGAATCAATCCCCAAACTAAAGAATAATTCAACATTTATTTCATGTTACTAAACTACATAGAAAAAAGGTGTTAGGAAAACTGTGATTAATTCAGCTTTAGTATTATATATATATATATATATATATATATATGTGTGTACACACACACACCTTCACTTTGCAAGCAAAAAGAAAATCTTTTGGGACTTAATTTAGTTTTTATGCAATCCCCCCTCCCCCGCTTATTTTTCGTTTTTTTTTTTTTTTTGTTTCTCACCTGCTATATTCATGACTATTTTTTTTTTTTTTTTAATCGTATTTTCCTTGATTTAGCCCTGTTGAGCAAGGAACGAAACCTAGTTAGCTAAACTTCATTTTCTATTTTTTTAATCACGTTAATTGGTCTGTATTTATATATTATTATATATTATGGATATGTGCAGAAAGCCAACAGTTTATTTAGCAACAGTTTGTAACATGCAACATTATTTTTCAATGAAGATGCCAACCATGTTTATGTAGGTATGAAATGAGTTGCACGGTTTGGTGGCCCTGTTCTTGTCTATAGCAGCGAATGTCTCCATAATAGCAGCACTCAGCAGAGAATCGACTGTTATGAAAGTGCTTGTTTGTCTTAACCTTGATCACACCCCAGAAGAAAAAGTTGAGGTGGGGTTACAGTTGGGTGACAAGTCTGGCAACTAGTGGTGAGGAACATTGTTTAATAGTCAGGCCCAGGTGTTTTGGGCTTGTGTGCAGGAGCAAAGGCTTGCTGAAAAATGTAAGTGTCCAGCAGCGATCTCGTTCATTCAGGGCTTCATTATGCTCTTCAACATCATCTGTTATTTCGTTTCAGGGTTTTGCTGCAACAATCTGTACAAACCTAATACGGCTATGATGTTTCCTTATCTTCATAAATTGCTTCAAACCAAATGTAAGGGAAATAACTTAAACTTAACTAAGATGAAGCTGAGATTCTACTCTTTACATTTTTTTTTTTTTAAAGCAAACAAAAACGGAATTTTTTTTCATGAGTTCATTCTTCATCAGTTTTTGTTTTCATGCATAGAACCTTTTATTGATCAGTTCTACTTTACTGAAGATCGACCTTGATATATCATAAATGCTATTTTAGAACTTGCATAATATTTCTGTATGTTATGCATTTTATAAATCTGTTCATATGTAAGCTCTTACTTGTTTCCTCATAAGAGCCATCTTAAACACAAGATCGTTTTTTAATGTGAGGAAAATTCAACTTTTTCCAAACATGCATTGGATTGAGATAAATTTTTTTAGAAATGCTTTAGTTGAAAACACCTCTCCTCCTATGACTGAAAACAGATACAAAATTTTTATGCTTTTTACAATTTCATGGTCATCTTTGACTTGAATTAAAGTAAAGAGAATAAAAATGAAGTGTCAGACGTGAGTAGATTGAAGTTGTTTAGTTTTAGTAAGCAGAATATGGCACACGGTTGGATGGCAGAAATAAACTCCACTGAAGGATCACTGGCTAGGTAACCATTAGCATTCCCTAGGTGGGACACCTCAGATAATCTGCAATAAACCAACCCTCTGACTCTGAGAGGAGGTAGTGCATTGAAAAATTTAGCTCCGAGAACAGATGTAACATCCAAGGTACGGTCAGGTACTGCCAAGAAAACCTTGTTGAATTAAGTGCTGAGAATGTTCCTCAGTGAGTATGAAAACCGCTTTAGAAGTTATGTTCGTTCACTCGTTATTTTTATAAATTAAGCACATTCCCATTTTATGTTATTTTTTGATGTTTTGTGTCGCTTTTGTTTCAGTAAACTTTTTAGGATATTTCGTCATGTTTTTATTTGCTCTTAGAATTGTCCAATGTTTTCAATGCATCTAATTTCCATTAAAACAGAGACTGAACACGCAACGTTTAGATTATTAGACTGTTGTTTAATACATTCCCCCCTCCCCAAGCATTTCTGATCCTGTTCACCCTTCATTGTCACCTGCTATATCACGATCAGGGGAACAAAAAGTTGTGTCAACGTTAGTACACGTTTTGTTTTTCTCTTCCTTTCCTATTATTCGCATCTTTTTCTTTGTCCTCTTCTTTACAGTTACTCTCTCTCTCTCTCCCTCTATTCTCCTTCTCAACCACTTCTCATCACATTCGTCTTTTCTACCACTAAACAGATACTATTTTCCATTTTTTTTTCTTCATTTTTTTATTTTTTTATTTGTCTTCCTCTTTTTGTACTCTTGTTTCCCACTTTTTCCATGCAGTCATCCTTCCTCCCATCTAAAACATTCAATGTGCAACCAAACAAGATATCACTTAGTATTATATAGATGAAGTTTATTTTAAGTAGTACTTGCCTTTTGGCTAAGATCAAAATGTCTAATCTTTTCTGCCTTCTGTCAAAGGAGAGATCCTTCTAGACTGAGGCAATTTAAATTTTTATCCAGAATGTACCTTTTTTTTGGGGGGGGGGTAGCTGCAGGAGTGTTATAATGGAGATAAGTTTGATTATTATGAAACTATGGCAATTAGGCTACACAGAATTTTCTGTGTTTCATCCTCGTGAGAATTTGTCAGGTTATATATATATATATATATATATATATATATGAGAACCTTGAGAAGTGAACAGAAGGTAGGAAAAATATGAAATATCAAGTGTTAAAAAGGTGCATACAAAAATACGAACATTCAGAATTCATGTCAATAAAAATTAGCTGAAGTTTACCAAAGATTGCAGTCTTCTGCATAATTATTTGAATTTGATGAACCAATTTTTTTTAGCATTTGTCTGTTATGTGTTTACAATGCAGAAAAAAAGCATGCAATATATACCGAATCGTTTATAAAACACTTTCCAATAGATATGTAGAATATTTGACTTTTGATAATTTTTTTTTTTTTTTAATATTTATAATATAATAGTATTTACTAGAAAACCTGTTTAAAATGTAAAGTGTTTTATTGTAGACTGTTAACAAATATGTCATGTGATTCTTAATTGAGACGAGTTATCTCCCTTGGATTTAGTCGTAAATGTATTAAGCGAAATTCATATTTATTTGTTGGGAGGATCGATAAAACAATACAAAATGAATAAGTCAATAAAATAATCGATGCTACGAAAACGTGTCACTTCAAACAATATCTAAAAACGACTCTTTTAAAAGTAAAATATTTTCAAACATTTCACTAAGATAATTCTGAAATACTTCAAAAACTAAAAAATAACCACACGCAATGTTTTCTATTAGATTTTTTATTTTTATATACTAGCATAGACTTCTTGGTAAATATAGAAAACACTTTGTGGAAACGAATAGAGCACCGCGCCAGTTGATATTGTTTGTATAAGCATTAAAATTTGTCTTAGCAGCTTTTCAGAATGGTACAAATAAACGGATAATTGCACGATCATAAAAAAACAAGTTCCAATCTCAGCTTGAAGCTCTTGCCTGTTTAGCCACACGAATGAACTGTGATACAGCAAAATACTCTGTGGATATGGTAAAAAAAAAAAACAAAAAAAAAAACATTCAGCTTAAATGAAATCCTGTTTAGAAAATGCAAGACTGATGAATTAAACCATAAAATTCAACACTAAATTTTTTTTACTTAAGATAATATTCATCATTTTTTTAATTCCGTACGGCATAATCACGTTGACACACCAGTTCCCATCAGATCACCAAAGCCTGGTTATTATTAAAATGGGTGACCATTTTGGGAATTGCAGGCGCTGTAAAACCTAACATCGTCATCTCCCCTAATGGGGATATACGTGTGACTGGGAACCCCTTGTGAATTCCATGAAACTTCCTTTGGAGGAAGCCAGCTAAACCCGAATAGGGTTTGTACTGACCGACACAATTCAGTACATATACTACAGTAACCAAAGTTAGTATCAACTCCATCTATTAGTAATGGCAATTTAGTATTTTTGTCCTAATATTTTTGTCGAAATTATACCATTACTTCTATAAATATACTATTCAACTATATTTCAACACTTCATTCGAGTAGGAGGGTAGTGTATTATCTGTTATGTTGTCATGAAACCATCGTCTAAGACATTACCTTTTGGGAGTAGTGTAATATATGCTCGTTCATATGCTATGATACTATTCTTCCAGGCATTACTGCCTCTTTTGCAAGTGGTGAGCAATGTAGTATATGTTCGTTAATCATAACGTCCACCCATCTATTACCACCTCCCGTTTTGGGTAGAGTTAGTGTAATATGTTTTGTGATCATAACATCTCCCAGGAATTACTTTCTCTCTCTCTTTCTCTTGGATGTGGATAGTGATATACTAAGCAAAAAATAATACTAATAATAAACAATTAAAAGTAATTAACGTACTAATATTAAAGTGTAAAGATAAACTCTTTTCAGTTGTTTGCTATAAAGATCTATCTGAAGGGATATAGAGCCTCTTTTGTTTTTAAATCTATCTTGAATCGGCTCTGTTCCGATTTCAAGTACTCGTGACTTGTTGGGTCACAATCATTGTCACACTTTCATTTCATTCAAAACTTAAAGCATGTCATCATTTTTTAAGATATTCTTCATATCGCATAAAGTTTCTTTACTTTGATGCTGTCTTTATTATTTGTGTTCACTAGGAGTTCTGATACAGGTCCTCATCAAAGTTTACTCACTGGTGTTCTCTGGAATCTGGGTGACAAATTTCCCCAAATTTTCAGTACTCTCCATCTCTTTTGATAACTTTTGCAAATGACTGTGTTATCACAACAGTCGCTTACCATTGGTTACTTGCTGTCAATGATCATTGGTCTTCACTGGAATTTGAGTGGCAATAAACTTCACTAAGGTCTCTGTACTCTTTGCACTCATCCAGTGATGGTTTGGTTAGTGCTCTCCCTACTTAGTCCTTCTATCCTCCTTGATCCTTCACAACTATTTTGCTTGATATTAGCCGAGGCTGATGCCTTTTCTTTATTTTTTTTGGACAGGGGAAGAAATATTATTCTTATTTAGAATTAAACAGACTATTTTGCCATCTTATTTAAGCGTTTGTGAAAATACATGTATTCAAACTTTAATTATGACCCTGGGAAAAGAGTCGTTCTTTCCATAAATAGATGGATTAAGGAATATTAAAGTTGAGAGATTAATGACTTGTTCAGTTAATTATAAATTATGGCTGATTAGAACAATTAAAAACAAAAAAAAAAAAAAGTTTTAACTCCATCCTAGCATTAAATATCGTAGCATGCATTTTGTAATTATCTATAACTATAAAAGCAAAAATGTATGTATGTGTGTTCGCTTTTTCTGTATGTCTACAAAAGGCTTTTTTCAGAGAAGCGGTCAGTCGGTTCACAACTTTTTCAACCTTTTTTATATCACATATAAATCTTAATATCTCAGAGTTAACAACAGAGCTCGCCTGTCTATTTAATTTGCTCGATTTCGGGAAGATAAATATTCAACATTTGTCGCTCGCCGCATATGGATTAGTCTTTTTCCTATAATGAAAGCGACACTAATTCTGGTGGTATTTTCCGGTCGCGATTGCCGGAAATGTCCAAAAGCAATCAGCTTTGATCAATGTGGAAATATTTTCCATATATCAAACAATTGCTATTAAATTTGGACAAGGGGAGCTGCCCCCCCCCCCCAACATCATGGGAAAATAAAAATAAAAAAAAGCATTCCCACAGTAAATGAAATACTATCCCGCAGTCAAACTTGACCGCATTAAGTCATTAAAATGTGCACCTGCCAAATCCAAGTAATTAGATAAATTAAAACGTGTTTCCGTTAGCATCTCACGGTGGCCCAATGGTTAAAACCGTTGCACTCTTTTTTTTTTTCACACTTTAATTTACAAGTTTGCCTCAACGGTTCGGGTTCGATCTTACCTACCAAAACATTTTTTTTATTTTCCCCCCGACCCCCAGAGTTTCCACACACACCTCCAAACACCCGGACAATGCCGGGTACCCCTCGCTAGTCTTCTATATATATAAAAGCGAAAATGTATGTATGTATGTTTGTGTGTCTGCTAAAAACTTTCGACAGACACGACGAAAATTCACAAACTCAGTATCATATCGAAGCTCCATCCTTCACTCGAAAAATTGGCCAAAAACGTTCATTTTTTTTCACCCCGAAATCGGCAATTTTCTACAGGGGGGGGGGTCAACAAAAACGGTCTTCTCGTAACGGCGGCCGGTTCTACGTATGCGCCAGATGACGTCATGACCTGATTTACTTTAAATGCTTGAAAAACTGATTAAGTTTCATGTATGTCGCGTTAGGTCAGTCAGTTAGCACGTTGGTTCATTATCTAAACGTTTTGGGTTCGAATCGTGGTGTGAGATGTCTTTTTTTAAATTTAAATATTGAACCAGTGTTATTCAAGCCATTTTTCACGTAACTTTTTTTTTTTTTTTTTTTTTTTTACTTTGCTTATCCACCCCCGACCACACACCCAAAAACACCCAGGTACCCACCGATTTTTTTTTTAATTTTAATATCGAAACAGGCTTATTTAAGCCATTTTTCACGTGTTCGTTTTTCTGTTTTCATCGTTCGTTTGCCTTATGTTAGTTTTTTTTTATGTTTTCATCCTCCCCCCCCCGCTTAATTAAAACGTTTTCTTTTACTTCGTTATAACAAACAAACCTACGTCGTCGCCGTAACGCTTGACGACTTCCGGGCGCGCACCTGTCAATTTCGTTCTTATACTTAAATAAATTCAAACATCTTTCACTAACTCATTCTGGCTGGCAGATTTTATTTTCAAACTTCGCCTCAGGGCTTCGATCCTAACCCCCCCCCCTCTGACAAGGTCAATTGTTATTTTTGACCCCTTAAACAGCTATTTTTATCGACTAAAAATAAAATTTAAATTGTTCCACGAGTCCGAATTCCCTATATAACACATTTCAAGTTTGTAGACTAAAAATTCAGAGAGGAGTTTGGTAGACTTTTCTGCACACAGACAAGGTCTATATATATATATATATATATATATATATATATATATATATCACACACACACACGAGAGATATTAATCCTTGTGTTTGTGTGTGTGCTAGAACGTTTTTATCCTGAATTCTCTACAATAATTCACAATGTAGAAACTATGCATAAAAAAAATTAAGCGCAATAATTAAATGAAACCAATCATCTAATGAGAAACCGTACAAAATTAATGAACGTTTTTCAAAGGACTTTGCAAATTAATTGACCTTCATGAACTTGCTGACTGAATGTATTAAAAAGTTCGTTTTAAATTTTAATATCAATATCAGTGCGACAAAAAGCTCAACTTTATAAGTATATAGATTATTAATAATATTAAGATTGTGTGTGTGTGTGTGTATAGTAAGTAGGTGTTAAACGAAAATTAATCATGAACATTTATATATATTTTTCAAGAATTTAAACAATAATTTAAATTGACGTGTGGTCGTTTCAGAGACAATATCAATCTCATTATTACTACGGGAGGGGGGTTGTAGTTGACACAAGGTTAACATTTAAATAAGAGCATCAAAACCACACACACGCACAAGCATCAGGATGTGTTGAATATATATATATATATATATATATCTGCATCCTATTAAAAAGAATGTTAAATTCATCGGCTATTTTATACTAAAGTTATGCATACATTTCAAAATGTAATTTTAGCTGCAGCTTGAATCATTTTTCTCCTTTTTAAAATGAAGATATCCATAATTTGGTAGGGTTTATTAAATTCTTATGAGTAGATCGTTACTTTCTTTAACTATTATAAAAACTGAAATACGATTACAGAACGTTAAGAGAAGAATATTCCAAATGATATCTAGCAATCTGATTGGCTGATATTTGGGTAAGGGTGCCAGCTGGTCCATTTGGTAATATATAATTCATGCAGATGTTGATACATTGTAGCATCAGTGCAACCTCAAATAAAGTTTGCATCATTGTATTTATTTACAAACAGGCGTTTATAAAGGTTATGTCTATTACAAACATAAGTTTCATTTCGATGAAGCTTCAAATACTGTTAAGGGAGGGAGGCTGATGTTTTAAATTTCTAAGTTTTCTGTAATTATTTTAAAGCAATAAATAGTATGATTTAATTTCAGAAGTAATGCTGAGCAGTTTTTCACTTAAAAAACCTATTGAAATATATTTTTTTCTGTTTATTTAAAACTAAATGAGGGTTTAAATAGTTTTTCCCGCTTTTTTTTTTAATCGTTTGAACGCTTTTTTTTTTTTTTTCTCCACACGTTTCAGTAATTTTTCTAATTCATTTAAATCTCAAATACATTTTTCATACAAAGTGTGCAAATATTTGAAAATATTGTAAAAAAAAATTGTTTAACTTTTAAACGAATTTTTTAATTTAACTTTATTTTAAAGTTAAATTAAAAAATTCGTTTAAAATCATGTGTAATATTTAACTACAGATATAGGAATGGAGCCAGCTCCAATTTAGGGATTAGGAGCAGATCCCCATTTAATTTAGGGTGTAAAATTCTGCAACCTCCATTAACACACATTTTAGTATTATCACTAATATTTAGTAGACAAAATTCTAGCGACGGAAAGAATGTAAAGCGAATAACGATTGTTGCAAGTTCTTGTATTGAAGTCTAAACAGGAAAGAAGTAGTTGCACACTATTTGAGTTTAATGTCGTAATCAATAGTTTGGCTACTGTTTATTATAGCATTTATTACTCTCTCCTTCTCTCTTCCCTTCTCTCTTCCCTTCTCTCTTCCCTTCTCTTGTTTCTTCCCTTCTCTTGTTTCTTCCCTTCTCTTGTTTCTTCCCTTCTCTTGTTTCTTCCCTTCTCTTGTTTCTTCCCTTCTCTTGTTTCTTCCCTTCTCTTGTTTCTTCCCTCTATTCTCTTCCCTCTATTCTCTTCCCTCTATTCTCTTCCCTCTATTCTCTTCCCTCTATTCTCTTCCCTCTATTCTCTTCCCTCTATTCTCTTCCCTCTATTCTCTTCCCTCTTTTCTCTTCCCTCTTTTCTCTTCCCTCTTTTCTCTTCCCTCTATTCTCTTCCCTCTATTCTCTTCCCTCTATTCTCTTCCCTCTTTTCTCTTCCCTCTTTTCTCTTCCCTTCTCCCTTCCCCCTCTTCTCTTCTCCCTTCCCCCTCTTCTCTTCTCCCTTCCCCCTCTTCTCTTCTCCCTTCCCCCTCTTCTCTTCTCCCTTCCCCCTCTTCTCTTCTCCCTCTCTCTCTGTCCCCTTTTCTCTTCTCCCTCTCTCTCTGTCCCCTTTTCTCTCTCTCTGTCCCCTTTTCTCTCTCTCTGTCCCCTTTTCTCTCTCTCTGTCCCCTTTTCTCTCTCTCTGTCCCCTTTTCTCTCTCTCTGTCCCCTTTTCTCTCTCTGTCCCCTTTTTTCTCTCTGTCTCTCTCTCTCTGTCCCCTTTTCTCTCTCTCTCTCTCTGTCCCCTTTTCTCTCTCTCTCTCTCTGTCCCCTTTTCTCTCTCTCTCTGTCCCCTTTTCTGTCTGTCTGTCTCTATCTCTCTCCTTCTCTCTCTCTGCCCTCTTTGTCTTTTTTCCCCACTCTTTTCCCACAATTTGCTAGATTCCCACCTCCCCTATGACAACCATCTTCTCTCATACTATCTATGTAACAGTAGATCTAGCGAATCAGCTGTGCTTGGTAGGAGTTCAACAATGTTCCAAATGGTCTTATTCTTCCATCTATAGATTTTCTGGATAAAGTTATTGCCATGTTTCCCCTTTTGTATCTAGGATGATGAAAAAGACGATTATTTGCTAAATTTTTGTAGCAAGGAACTATTCAGAATCGGGTCAGATTGTTATAGATTATGATCCTTTGTGTGTCGGTGTGTCCTGCATGGGGACACTGAGAATGTAATTATTTGATCTGCCATTTGTGGAACATTATAAATGGAACAGTATTTTTTCTTTTTGTCTTTTGCAAACGAATCGATTTTTGCAAACTTTAGGACTATATTTATATTTCTTACATAAAAAAAAAAAATCTATAAATATAATCTGTATGTTTGTGTGTTTGTCTGTACATCTATAACTTTATCAGCTGAGCAACTACAGAGTTGAAATTTAGTTTGAAGATAAAACTCTGTATGGTGCATAAACCGGTGTAGATGTGGACATTAGCAGTGACTCTGCCATCAAAGACGATCATACAGTGTACTCTGATCAGTTCTATTCAAATAAATAGTATTGTATTATGTTGGTGCAAAAATAATGTCGTTTTTGACCGTCAATAACTCCTTTCATAATAAACTTTATTAATCGAAATAAGAACCATTAGAATCAACACATTTTTGCCACCGGGAAACAAGTTTATTTATCTCATTAGCATAGAAATCTAGAGTTCTGGAAGCGATGAAGTCAGATTCAGCATCAACTCAGCTTTTGAAGCATTTTTCACACGGGAAGCTGTTGAGATGTTTGAAAAGGTGATAATCAGTGGGCGAGAAGTCTGGTGAATATGGCGGATGAGGCAGTTCGTAGCTCAATTTGCAGGGTCAGTTGAGCAACATGTGGGCGAGCGTTGTCATGAAGGAGAATTGGTCCCTTCATATTGCGGCCCTGTCGGTGGGGCATTAGAATACACCGACTGCCCCCCTGCAGAGGGTAAAAGTCCCTCAACGGGGGTCCTGGATATGACCTTAAACTATATCCAGTGGTGAGGCCCCAGCTTGTGGGAGTGTGGAGCCACCCTTTAATTACCATTGCTCCCAGGTCCACTCTGACCCAGAGTGGTAGTACCTGTTAGGGTTCCAACTATGGGTTGAATAGAAACCGACTTGAAAACAAATATATTCTATTAAAAAGATTTTTTCTTCAAAATCTTTGGATTCGGCATTAAATAACCCGAAAAGGGTTGATATGCCGTAAAACAAAAGCAACCAACTAACCTTTCATATTGACTACTCTCGGGCACATACGTTGGAGTTTCTGGCGCATTTCGTCAATTTGTTGGCAGTACTTCTTCGCCGTAATCATTTTGCCTGGATTCAAAAAGCTTTGGCTTCAGGAATTGTTGTGGATCTTCTCTGGCATCCAACCACTGTGCTGATTGTCGCCAGTTCTTGTAGAGGATCCACTTCATCACATATCACAATCCGCTTGTAAAATGGGCCGTTTTTGTTGTGCAGGAGGAGAATAGAAGACCCCCTCAAAACGACATATTTTTTTTCATTATTGTTCATGTGATACCCATTCATCCAACTTTTTTGACTTCCCTATATGCGCTAAATCACGAACAACTGTTGAGTGGTTGACCTTGACTTCAACAGCAACTTCTCGTATGGCTTTGTTAGGATCGGCTTCAATTAAGGCTTTTAAATGTTTATCAACCGCAGTGGGCTGGCCACTACTGTCTTCATCTTTGAGGCTCTCTTCACCATTGCGAAATTTCTTGAACCACCATTGTGACACATGTTCGTTAATGATTCCTAGACCAAATGCACCATTGATGTCACGAGTTGTCTCGGCAGCTTTTTGGCCTAGTTTGAACTGGAACAAGAAAATTGTGCGGATTTGAATTTTGTCCATGCTGTCAAAAAGCCTGCAAAAAAAATGAAGAGATTGAGAATGGTGACGAATAACACAATTCGATAGAGCGAAAAACACGCTTCAAAATGATATAAAATGGCTATATATACATATATCAATGAATGAATTCAGAAATCATATGAAAGTAACTTATGTGAAAAAACCTCAGCATATGATAACTTCCCTAGGATCTGCATCAGAAAGTAAATGAAACTGTCTCCCAACAGTTTTTTTTTTTTTTTTTTTTTTTTTTTTTTTTTATAGCTGATATAAGTATTTGCAGAAAAAAACTGAAGCAAAATAAAATGTTTCTATCAATAACCTCATGGAAGGGAAAGATGAAAAAATTTACTAGTAAATACTATTGCAAGGAATGACAGCCAAGTTTTATGTGTTAGATCAACATCATTGTTACTACCTCTGCACCTGTTTTAACTCTGAAGACTCTTCACAAGTGCAGTTAGTGTAAAATACTGAGTGACCTTAAACCCGACCAGACTGATTTTATTTGGATAATTTTGAGAAAGTGAAGTGAGTTGAATAAACTGTTGATTTTATGGATAAGTGATGATACAGCACGAGATGATATCATGCATTTTGTGTCACTTGCTCTTAAATCTGTTCATCATTTTGCTTCTAATTTGTTTAAAAGGTCAATCTCATTATTTTGTGTCTTTTTTGTCTTTTTTGTTTGTGTCTTTTTTGTTTTTGTGTCTTTTTTGTTTTTCCACCTGTGACAGTCGGGGGAATACTTTCTTAGGTGCGTGAATTACACATACTGAGAAGTAATAGCGGGTTTGTATTACTGTACACATAGATTCGAAAAAGTTGTCAAAACAACAAATATATAGCAAAAAAATGTTATCAAAGGCAAGATAAGTTACTTTTCTACCTAACTGGATATATTTTTTGTGTTTTTATTCGGTGTAACATGTTTATTCAGCTCGAAAAACATGCAGTGTTTACCGTCTTTACCGATGTATTGGAAAATTCAAAATGGCGGCCGACTCTCTCTCGGAGAGGGTAAGTTTGGGAAAAGATATTATAAATAATAAACTAGACAAAATACTGTTAGAAATTCGCTCAATATATGTTACTGTGACATAAGTTGACATGTATTCAGTGTTTTTTTTAATAGTATTTTTGTCTAGTTTGTTTTTTATAACATCTTTTCCCAAACTTACCGTGTTAAAGAGACAGTTGGACGCCATTTTGAATTTTCCAATACATCGGTAAACACTGCATGTTTTTCGAGCTGAATAAACATGTTACATTGAATAAAAACACAAAAAATATATCGAGTTAGGTAGAAAAGTAACTTATCTTGCCTTTGATAACATTTATTTGTTATATATTTGTTTTTGACAACTTTTTCGAATCTATATGTACAGAAATACAAACCCGTAATAGCATATCAATTACTTCAACTTTTGACACCGCCCTCCCCCCCCTTTTTTTTTTGTTCTAATCTTGTAGACTAATAGCATTTTCGATTTAGAACATGCTAGATTAAGGATTTTATAACAACTTTGTCAATTTAATTCTGGATTAGCTGAATGCACGATGTTGCATAGGTGTGTGTGGGGATTACTCATGTAAATTGTGGGATCAACAAAAGGAGTTCCTATTTGATCTAATAGATTTAGTTATGCGCTAATGACTAAGCTCATTTATACATACCGGTTTAACTGAGACTTAGAGAGTTTCTGTTTGAGATATCTGTCCATCTGTCATGTGGTAATTTATTTTCATTTACATTAGCTGTTCCCAACCTTTTTTTTTAAGGGGCGTGGGGGGGGGGGCTACTCACTTTCTCACCTTTATAATCATGATCTACCCCCCAAAGATGTTATATAATTCTTAAAACGTTAGCTCTGTTCCAGTTTAAGAAACTAAAACATCAAATATATTGCTTTAAACCAACTTCATGTGAATCCTTGAAAAAAATTAGAAGACAAAATTTTGAACAAGAAATTATGAAAAAAAAAAAAAAAAAAAGTGATACTAAAACTAAAATAATAATAGTGATAAATCCTTTTCGTTGTCTTTATCGGTTTAGCGTCCGTTTTACATGCTGGCATGCATGGAATGGCTTTTAGAAATAAACTTCAAGATTAACCTATCTCTGCATAGGTCTTTATTTATCCCTCTTTTTCTGAAGTTCACTTTTGTTACTTCCTTCCACGTTTCCCTTCATCTTCCCTTGTAAATTGAACCTGCTTATCGCAACTGTTCTAGCCCAAGAATTTTCATCCATTTCTTCACTGTGGCCATACCATAAAAATCTTCTGTCCTACATGCATGTGAAGCACTATTTAGCCTAGATATGGTGTCTCGATAAAATATGGAGTAGGTATCAGACAGAGGATTCAGCTCATAAAAAATCTCTTTAGGAAATGACTTCTAAAGAAAATAATGGTGAATAAAAGAATATTCAATGAGAAAATTTTATGTAAGAATATTGAAAAAATATTCACCCCCTCCTTCTCAAATAAGTGTTGTAGCTTTGCATGCCAGTAATCAAGAAAAATGCGGTGGTATAGTTAACAAAAATTGTATTAGCAAAAATGTTACAGAAGGCCATAACTGTCACAAATAGTTACCTAATAAATATGAAGGACGTTCCAAAAGTGATGCCTCTTATTTTTTTTCATTCCATCTGAATGGATCAGAGAAGATTGTAAATTTCATTGTTATGATGACTGAACTTATGCATTCATACCTGGAAGTTTCATCTCTTTGTTGCAGATATTGACAATGTGAGACTTTGAGAAAGCAACCATGGACATATGTCAGAAGGAATTCAATGACGCATTTGCGTCATTGAATTCCTGGCAGAAGTGCATTGAGAATGGTGGTGACCATGTAGAAAAATAAATTCTGGAGCATAAAAGATCACTCGTTTTAATGTTACCACTCCTGTCTTTGTAGCTCTTCAACTTTTTGAATTAAAATATATAAGAGGCTTTATTTTTTGGAATGACCCTCATAGATATTAAATCCTAGCTGTACCTACCCAGTGTTGTACATGCAATTTTTGTTTTATTTTTATAAACCACACCAGTTTTTTTTTGTTTTTTTTTTTTCAAAATATTTTTGGTCCCAATCAAATTACTTGGCATTAACGAATGCAGAAATAAAGAATTTTCTGGAAGAATTCAATAGAATTACCTATTATTCATCTTAACATGTTACAAACATTCATAAAACTGATGAACCAGAATCAAATATCGATTTTGTAAGAAGAAAGCTATAGATAATTTATAGAAAAAAATATGAACAGCAACATGCAGAGGTAGAGGGATCATTCCTACCTATTTTCATGCTATTAAGTTTAATAGCTTAAGAGTAGATAGCTGACATCCAGGTAGACCTCTCTCTTATTATTATAGATTATTTATTAGAGGAGAAAACTTTGTATAAAGGCAATTATTGATGAGTTACTCACAGTGCAGAAAACTTAAGGTTTTTTTTTCCAAGATGGATAACCTTAACCCTAGCAACCGAAAGTGTTCTTACATGTCATCCTCATTATCAAATCTTACAAATGCTACATTGACATTGATTAATGGGGAAACCTGTTTTAGTCATATTAATCAGTAGTATGTGTTGGCAACTTCTATATCCGTAGGCTGTGCTCATCACTTGCATCTCCTAAATCCAGGACTGTAGCTCAGACACTTGATTCTTACTCCTGAAATCATAAAATGTGCGACACTGGATTTTGACTCAAGAATTGTTGATTCCTAACTCCAACTTCCGACCTAAGAGGCAGGGATAGAGTAGTCTGCTGAAAAGATGCAGACTTTGAGTCTGTATATTTTCTTTTCACAGTTGTATTTCTAATCGATTCACACATGCATCTCATGTTTTTATCCTTTTTTAGATTCCATAATTCTGTTTAGGAGTTGGTCATCCAAACACTCACCTCAAAGTTTTGAAATCTTCAAAAGAAAAAGTGAGACTCCTGAAAGGTGACTCCAAGCCAACAAGTCTTCCTCCACTAGTAATAATCTATTTATCTATCTATTTATATATTAGTGGCCTGGTAAGGCTACAGGGGAGACAACCGAAACAGTAAAACTAAAGCTGGCCTGCAGGGCACTATATATACAAATGTTGGCAAATTTGGGCATATTTTATTGGTTAGAAAATATAGGTTCTTTTTTTACTAATTGTCATAAAATTTTAACAATAGAAAAGTATTATAATCTTCAAAAAGCCTGCAGATTTTCATGTAGTTTCGTCCCATAGAACTAAAGATATGAGCATTTCAATATTCAATTTGGCTACCAGTGTAATATATATCTTCTATATATATAAAAGCAAAAATGTGTGTATGTATGTATGTTCGCTTTTTGTGTATGTCTTCAAAAGATTTTTTTCTGTCGGATTCTTGAGGCCGTCGCTCATTTTTAAAACTTTTTATATCACGTCTAAATGATAATATCTACGACTTAAGAAGGGGGGGGTCACCTCTCTATTTAATTTGCCCGACTTTGAAACGTTAAATATTCGACATTTTCGGATCGGTGTGTGTAGATTCGTCTTTTTTGTATAAGAAAAGCGAAACTGGATTCGAACTGGATGTAAACGTCATCGTTAACTATCCCACAGTAAAACGATTTGACCTCATTAAAAACTGCGATGTTTGATATTCACTTTTTAATCGCTCTTACATTGACTGTCGCTGTAGCTCAGATGTTCAGGCTCAGCCTATGGGCCTCAAGGCTCCAGGTTCGAGCCGACTTGTCACCAAGCCCCCCCCCCTTATTTTTTCTTTTCCATTTTTAAAATCGCTGTTTTTTATCGTTTTTTTTTTATATTATGTTAAGTTTCCTTTTGGTTCATCTTTACCCCCTCCCCCAAACACACACGCCTACAAGCACCCGGGCAACGCTGGATACTCCCCGCTAGTATATATATATATATATATATATATATATAATGTGTGTATATATAAAAAAGTGAAAGTGTCTGTCTGTCTGTGTGTACGCAATAACTGTCAATTTTCAGTCTACAGACTCGAAATTTGATATACAGGGTACTGAGATTTTGGAAAATCTTTCTAATCCATTCTCAGCCAGAAGTTTGGCTGTTAAGGGGTCAAAGTTCAACGATTTGACCTTTGAGAACTCTACCAAACTCCTCCACCAATTTTGGGTCTAAACAATTGAAATTTTAGATATAGGTTCCTTGGACATGGATCTAACATAACTTGATTTGAGCCTAAAACAATAAATTTTAAGGGGTCATAATAGGGGTTAAAGCAAAAAAAAAATTTGACCTCTGCAGTCTCTACCAAATTACTCAGACAATTTCTGGTCTAAACATTTGAAATTTTACATAAAGGGTATTCAGAGAGGGCAAGCTTTTTAATCGGTTTGGGTCGAAAATTTGAGCTACCAATACATAAATGTATGTATGTTTGCATGTCTGCGTAAAACTTTCAACAGAGGCGACGGATTTTCACAATATCAATATCGTTTTGAAGCTTGAACCTTCAGACGATAAATACCGAAAATTTGGCTAAAAATAGTAATTTCTTCACCTTCAACTGGGCACTTTTTAACAGGGAGGGGTCGCTTTTTTCGCCGATATTTTTGAAAGTCATCCCCTCTTTTCGATTGTCTAGACTTAATTTAAACCTACGTCACTTCCGGTTTGGTGGTAGTCGTAACAGCAAAGACGTCACGTTTTTTTCCCCGTTCTTTTCTTCCTTCGTGGTACGGGTTTGAGCCAGCATTCCTACTACCACTTTTTTTGCTCAACACACACCTCTAAACACCCGGGCAACGCCGGGCAACCATGCTAGTATATATATATAAAATTGGATCGACCACCTTTTTTGGTATTTTATAAGTTTGAAATTTAGACAACTATTGATCAGAATTTAACAAATGAGGGCTCATTGGAAAGGTAATGACCTGAATTATCTAGTGGGCTATGTGACATTTGCTCGGAAGGTTGTACATTAAGGAGATCATTCATTTATTCAGAGCCCATTTTTGGCATTTTTTTTACAACCATAAAATGTTTCAATCATAGCAATTTGTTTTTCTAGTTTTGCATATGAATTACAAAATATCTGATATTTCCCCAAAACCTTTGGTCTTGATAGAGGGGAGACTAAAACTTGCTCCTATGGTTTCAAATGATCTGAAATAACAGAAAGGGGAGACTTGATTCCAAATATTTCTCATGTTATATCTTCTCTCTTTGGTTTTCATACATCAAGTAAATTTCACAGTATATAAGGATTATTTGATACTGGAGATATTCATAATCGTACCCTATTTCCAAAAGAGAGGAGATGTAACACATGAGAAATATTTGGAATCAAGTCTCCCCTTGCTGTTATTTCAGATCATTTGAAACCATAGCAAGTTTTAGTCTCCCCTCCATTAAGGTCAGAGGTTTGGGGGAAATGTGTGTGTTTGTATTGATGTCAAAGAGAATGGATATTTTTTTCAAACCTTTGTGAATTCAACATGTTTTTATATATTTATTAATTTTCATTGAAAAAAAAATTAATAAAGTGAATGAGGAGTTGCTAGATTAAATGACGCACTCGAAATTTATGTACATACTCCAAATGTACCAAAAGCCTGACACTTAAAATTTACCAAAAGCCCAACTCCGACACTCGAAATTTTGTAGCATAAGTATGGCAAAATCGGCAGCCATAGGATAGCTGATTAGTGAATATATTAGCAGCAACAGCAGCCATCTTGGCACATATGCAAATTAGGCAAGTGTGCATGTGGTGACGTCATGGAAAGGAGGAGGAAAAAAGATAGCACGTGGTCAAGCAAAACGAGAAGCTAATTGTGTGCCAGGGAGATGGACATGTGAAGTTGAGGGGAAAAAAAGTGCTGTCTATAGCCAGCGTCAGGTGACAGGAATAGAGACTTTTAAAAAGCACATTATTTGGCAGTGTTGTAAAACACATGGGTATTCGAAAACACTTTCAAAAGATAATGAAATGCGTTATTTTTGGGAGAACCACAAATATATGCTTTTCATTTGCACTTTTAAAAAAATGTGGAGTCGGATTATTTTATTTATTTATTTTTTGTTTCGTACCGTCGCATGGAACAAAAAAAATGTGTTGGTCAGAATGGTTGAAATGTAATGGCATGGTTAAGGTATTACAAAGCCATGTTACAATTTTCCAAAAGCTTGACTCAGACACTCGTTGATTTGTTTTTTTTCTTTTATCACTCAAACACTATTGTTTGAATATATGGTTACGTGTTAGTTTTACTAATTTAGAACTGCTTTAACGCTTCACTGCTCACTAATTTTGCGACCAAATTTCAAACAATTTTTAGCATTTGTGTCACCTTCTCAGCTATATTTTGAAATAAAAATTTTCAATTTTTGTTCATTAAAACAAGTTATAGTAAAATTACTGGTGTTCAAAAGTCCTCAGAATTAGTAAGGAACGTGAAAGATGGGTCCCCCCCCCCGATTGGCTTTTGGTTACCATAGCAACTTTTTCAACATTGACGCTTTAGACACGATTTCTTTTGATTGATTGTTGGTTACCATAGCAACTTTTTTGTCATTGACACTTTCGTAAATCATAGCGGGAATGTTGCTCACATGCCATCTTATTTGAGTTATATAGAGAGTTAACAAAAGTTATGCTCTTTGCTATGCTAGAGCTGATAATTTCGCTTATGACGTCGCCTGTTAATTCTGTTTCTTTTTTTTTTTTTTTTTTTTTTTTTTTTTGTCCCTTTTCTGCTTATTTACTTAATCATGTCTTTTATTTGATATTTTTATTTTGTCAATTTAAGTTGATATTTTTTTTTATGGATTGTTGACAACGTGTATGATATTGAACATAAAGAAAATATTATTTCAAAGCAAAGCCTGGAAAAATCATGGATTACATAGAAAAAATGCAAGCATTAAAAGTAATATGGTTAAGATTAAGCTTAAAAAGGTAAAAGGACTAGTTATTAAAACTGGAAAAGCAAAAAAAGAAAAAAACAAGATATTCTAGTAAAAAAATATAAATTTATAACTTGAAATATTGCAGCATTACGAATTTATATATAATAAATTGAATTAAAAAAATGTTAATGCTGCAATATTTTAAGTTTCTAAATTATATTTTTTTACTAGAATATCTTGTCTTTTTCTTTTTACAGTTTTAACTAGTCCTTTTACTTTTTTAAACTTAATGTTAACCATATTACTACGAGGGGCGTGCAATAAGTAATGCCCCTGACCCACTTCCATAACAGTAGAGCAACGAAATTTGGCACAGTTATTAGTCTTTCTCTACATAGGAACCACCCAGAGTTATGCATTTCTATCGTTTGATGCAGCTCTGGAGACCGTTTTTGTAGAACACCCCAGGTTGGTCCTCCAACCACGACGTGACTTCAGAAATCCAGGCTGCATTATCTGGGAAACACTTTCCTTTCAAAAACAACTTCATGGCTGGGAAGAGGTGAAAGTCAGAGGGTGAAAGTCAGGAGAGTAGGGAGGATGAGGAAGGAGTTCATAACTACAGGCTCGTGCTTCTGATCTGGCGACATGTGAGTTGTGGACGGGAGCGTTGCTGATCTTGCCCCACCTCTTGATTTTGATAGCTTCTCTTAAATTCCTCAAAAGTTAAGCATAATAGGCTCCTGTAATTGTGGTACCCTTTGCCAGAAAATCTGTCATCACTACTCCGTCCTGTTCCCAGAAAACTGTGAGCATGACCTTGCCAGCGGAGGGCTGCACCTTTGCCTTCTTTGGAGGTGGTGAGTCCAAGTGCTTCCACTGCAGTGACTGGGCTTTGGTCTCTGGATCATAGTGATGGACCCAAGTTTCATCCTGTGTAATCAGTCTTTTGAAAAACTTTGACTCATTTTCTTGGCACATCTCCAAATTCATCCTTGGGCACTTGACGTGTTCTATCTTCTGGAATGGTGTGAGCAACCTGAGAATCCATCTGGCAGACACCTTGTGCATATGCAGATGGCCATGAATGATAGTTTCCACAGACCCTATACTAATCTTGACATCTTGGGCTATTTGGCGAATAGTAATGCGCCAATCTTCCAAAATGGCAGCCTCAACTTGACGGACAGATGTCTCATCAATGGCAGAAGGGGGGCGACCAGGTCTGGGAGCTGTTTCCAGACTTCCGGCCATGTTTGAATTCACGATGCCAGCGTTTTACAAGGTCATATGATGGGGCATTATCAGTATAAGTTTCTTTCATTTCATCAAGTCTCCTGTGGTGTGCGTCCTTTCAAATACAAAAATCGGATCACTGCTCAACATTCCCAACAGGCTCCATTTCACACCTGACTCAGTTCAAACACCTGTAAAACAGAAACCACAATTAGTTCAGAGCTGTAATTTGCCACATAACCTGTAGAGATATAAATCATTGCACATGCAAAATTTCAGCTAGATCAGACAAATGGAAGTGGGTCAGAGGCATTACTTATTGAACGCCCCTCATATTCATGCTTGCATTTTTCTATGTAATATATAATGTTTATGGATTCTAGCTTTTACAGCATTCATATCTATATCTTTATATTTTTGGTCAATACCCACATGCACACTGGTTTAGTATTAGGTTGGAGTAGTGTTCAGGAGAGATGGAGCAATATACCAGATTATATCGTGAATAAGTTGACATGCAATAAAACGAATAAAACAAGCTAAACCATTCACGAAAATCCTTATAGTTTCTCACCAAATGTTATATTAGTGCATAGTGAAATTATCATCCTGGATCTGTTTCTGCATTACATCACTTAAGATGCAAATCCCGCTGAGTTTAAAGAATGTATTGATTTAATGGATGTGATTGGAATATTATCATTTATCACGTTTTGAAGAAGAATGGTAAATTTACAAACGTTTTTCATTAGTATCAGTTATTCTACGCATTGATTTTGCCATTATTCAAAAAAAAAAAATAACTAAAAAATACTTAATAGCACTATTTTTTTTCTAACTTTATCGTTTTATATTATATATAAATTCTGTAAAGTAATAACAAATGATTTAATTATTGTCATTAGGAATCTTAGTAGAAAAAATATAAAGAATTCCCATTTCTCCAGTAATTGGCTAATTCAGGATAAATTATTTGCAATTTAATTAATTTACTATTTATTTGAATATATTTTTCATATGTAAAGAAATATAGAAATATAAAGAATATATTTTTCATATATAAAGAAAAGTTGGCTGGATTTTGAAAGTTAGACCTAAATAGCATTAATGCGGGCAAATCAAACTTTTGAATAGCCAATTTTCATTTATTATACTGAACACTGTACTCAGTTTCTCTATAGCTCCTTCTTTTAGTTATATTCCCGACTCCTCTCCCAGATTGTGAAGATCAGCAAGTTCCACTTCCAGACCTATTCCTTACAGCAGTACCCAATGATTGAGTGACAAATGCCCATATTCCACTCAGAAACTTGTGATATCAGTAGACATTACCCTTAAACCCCAACTCCAAGGGCCCTGTCGGTGGGGCATTAGAATACGCTGACTGCTCCCCTGCAGAGGGTAAAAGTCCCTCAATGGGGGTCCTGGATATGACCTTAAACTATATCCAGTGGTGAGGCCCCAGCTTGTGGGCTTTGGGGAGTGTGAAGCCACCCTTTAATTACCATTGCTCCCAGGTCCACTCTGACCCGGAGTGGTAGTACCTGTTAGGGTCCCAACTATGGGTTAAATAGAAACCGACGTGAAAACAACAAATATATTCTATTAAAAAAATTTTTCTTCAAAATCTTTGGAGTTGGCATTAAATAACCCAAAAAGGGTTGATATGCCGTAAAACAAAAACAACCAACCAACCCAACTCCAAGGTGGGATGCCATTGCTCAAAACGACAAGGTACTAAAAAAGGTCCGACTGAGAAGACATCAGAGATGTCCCATGGACCAATATCTTTTCTCTTTCTGCTGAACAGTGTATCAATAAGAAAACTGAATGCTGTAAAGCAAGCGTTAAAGCATACGGAAGCAAGGCCCCCCCCCATGGTTTACTTCAAATTGTGTAGCTGCCATTGCACAAAGATAGCATGCATTCTGCCAGTTTATACGTTATAAGTCTAAGTACAAGTAGGCAAAAAATATACGTGCTAGAAATCCTTGTAAGAGTGAAATGGCCTCAGCAAGTTATGCCGAAATAATCAGGAAACGTGTAGAGGCGCAAAAGATAGGAACTTGTGATTTCTGGAAAATGTATAATAGTGTAGTGAATAAAGGAAAATCAGTTATTTCTCTATTCAACAACCAGAAGGCCACGTGCAGAGCAACTGCCTGCCCCCCCTTTTTTTTTTACCTTGATTAATCATTTTAACATGAATAAAAAGTATCAAATTAAAATCATTTCATAGATTTGTAGTAATAGGTGTTTATATTTTATCATAAAAAACGACTGTATATAATATATACTGCAAATTCTTTCTAACATTTAAGATAGCAAAAATGGAAACTGAGGCAACCTCTGGAATGCTGCCAGAACAATCCCTTGTGTATCCCCCTCGTCGCCATCCCCCCTCCGAATAGGTTTTGCGAATAAGTATATTGGATTGTCCATCTTACATAATATCAACACCTTCATGGTTATGTGATGCTGAAACCTTGCATGAATATGAAAGAATTACATAATGTTGAAAGTGTTGATATGATGTAACTTATTCTCATATGCAATCGTTTTTAAATGATGAATGTTATTGATTCTAAAAATCAATCATCTTATACTGATACCTGCCAGCTATCAGCCTCCCTCTCACATCATTTGTAAGAGTGTTTGTATTTTGTGCCTGATCGCCGTAATTTACCTTCACAAGTTTCGCAGAAGCTGAGAAAAAAAAAGTTCACATTAATGTTTCTCCAAAATAAAAGCACTGCTCGATAGAAGTTAAAATTGGGATGTTGCTAATTTAAATCTGTGTCTTTTCTTTTGATTGTTTTTACCTTGTTGTCTGCAAGCCTCCGCGACTGCACATTAAAATAATCAAACAGCAAGTACTAAATAACATAATAAATCTAAATTCTGAATGTCGTTAGTCATCGTTGGTCAGTGACTCATTGATGCAGATCACAATGTTTTTTTGTTTTTTTAAATTTTTATTTATTCTTTAAATTATTCCAGACAAGGCAGGAAGGCATTTGATGCAAGCAGTTAAAAAATACTACTTCAATGCCAAAAACTAGTCAACGATAAGTGCTAGATGGATAAATTCTAATTTAGAAAGTAGCAATTCTTTTCCCTTTGCTAGAAACATTGTGCATGGAATGTGAGGACAAAGCACAATAAAAATAAGAGAAGCAAAGGTTCAAAACTGCCAAAATTAAACCTAAGGTCCTCTGTTTGCAAAGTCTGTAGCACTTTTTACAGACAACATATATTTCTAAATGACCATTCATCTAAGTACAGGATAAAAATATAAAAGCAATCATGGAGTTGAAAAAGACATTGAACAGTTTTCTTCTATCCCTCAATCAGGAACAAATCTTGGATTGAGCATATTGAGGAAAGAAATAACAAACTGCTGCTGGCATATAAAGCGATGCTCTTTGTGTAAATGAATAGAGCTTAGGTGCTTGGGCAATGTTTGATCATTGTAATTTCACATTCACCTAAGCAGCAACTAAATAGCTTAACGGTTAGAAGCATTGATTATCACCTAGGTGGTTGAGTTTCAATGCTGACTTGAGGTAGTTACTAGTCTAGTTGCACTGAAGAATTATGATACAGCAAAACAGTCTGTCTGTGGATCTCTCTCTCTCTATCTATCTATCTATCTATCTATCTATATATATATATATATATATATATATATATATATATATATATATATATATAGTCATGGGAACAAGACGAAATTTTTTTTTTTTTTTTTTTCAGTTAAATGTACTTTTGTTTTTTCCTTTTATTTGACTCCTAATATATCAATTTAGTAAATAAAATACTTTTATCGGACAGGCATAAAAGCTCAAAGCAAAATCTTAGCATAGAAATTTCCGATTTAGGGAATGGGGAAGTTATTAGTTCCCACAACTAGAAAAATATTAAATTTACACCATTAATATAAAAACGCCATAATTATACATTCTGGATAAAATCAATTTTCCCCCATTTTATGGATTTCTAGCATTTAGGAAATTAACTATTCTCTGTTGACGATCACTTTCTCCATGTTTCCATTGCAGTCAAGATTTTAATTTTTTTAATTTTTACAAAATTATTGAAGGGTGGAGAATTTAAAAAAAAATGTTTAAAAATAATCTTTCGTTTTAAAACTTAAATGAAGCACATTTTATTTGTGCCTTTTTCTAATACTTTTTTTTATCGCCATTATTATTCTCTTTCCCTTTCTATCGTCATCGAAACGATTTCTCCATTTTTAATGCAGAATACAATCTACCATGTTTACATGTCTCCAAGACCTGTTTCTTGCCACTTTGTTTAGCTGACTCATTGAGTCCAGAACCTTTGATTCACCTCAAACAAGGCACATTTCCACTGTGGCATAACAGGCTAGGAACCATACCTACAAGGACATCATAGAAGTCATGCAGTAAGATGCTTGTTCACAGTACATTTAAATTTCTGTACAGTTAAGAAAACAAGGAGCAGGAAGAGAATTCCAAAGATTAGAAGTTTGAGGAAAGAAGCTATTAGACTAGAAAGTCTGGAATTTAGACAGCTATAGTGAAGAGGTGGAATTTTGCTCGTCAAGTTAATTACAGAATCTATGCCATTTCTGAAATGGTCGTGCTCTGTATATTGTCCCAGTATGTTGTTGGTCTAATGCAGTTCTAGGAGGTTCACCCTTCCATGCTTTATCTTCTCTCTTTGAGAAGGAGTTAGTTTATTGGCCAATCATCTGAGGCACCTCTACTGAAGAATACCAATGAGACTGCCCAGGCACTTTTTTGCAGACCAGAGTTTTCCTCCTCTGGGGCATTAGCTCCTCAATCTCACTTTCCGCCCCTTGTCACATCTTCTGGCCATGAAAGAGATAAATAACCAATACATCTTATTTGCTATGGCTCAGAATATTTGATATATATAAACTTGATTTCTGAAGAAGAATATATAGAAATTAGACATTTTCAATGAACCTCCAGTTGTGTTTCTCAGCTGTGTCATGAAGTTATCTGTAGTATCGAATCTTAAAAAGATCTTTCGGTTGGAATGTATGAGATAGCGGTCATGCCTATTAACTAAGTTTAACGCAATGATATCGACTATAGCATTTAATTCAACAATGCTATTAGATTTTAACTTTTTTTTCCCAAAGGATTAAATTATTTTCAGATTATTTGTTATCAGTTAAAATTTTGTTTGAAAGATAACCTTCAGTTAATCTGGAATAAAGTAAAATTATTATTTTTTTATTACAAGGAAGTTACCGTTTATCAAGGCCCGAAGATCACTCGAGGATGAGAGTTAATGAGTATGTTGGGCATTGGAATAATATAATAGTCGTTAGTAGTGGAAATTGGGTAAAATATGATTATTTAAGGGGACAGCTCAACAAGGACTTATTTACATTGGACTTGAAGATAACAATATTGTGGTCAGCTGAAAAGCAGACCCGTGGTATAGTTCCAGAGGCAGGAAAGAAACTTTGTTCATGGAACTTGCATTTAGATTTAGGCACTTAGAGACAGTGGGGAAAATTGTTGTGAGCGGTTGTAGCTAGACGTGTGCTTGTTATGAAAGTTTTGTAGAGGGGGTAGGGGCTATGTTGGCAAAAAAATAGATTTTAATAAAAAAATAAACTTAAAATGAAAGTTTTCATTATTTTTAAAACGTATTTCAAACTGTTTCTTGAAAAATAGTTTTTAGAATATTTTTTTATATCTATCTTAAAAATAATCAGTAAATTAAACTAATAAAGTGGATTTAAAAATAATCAGTAAATTAAACTAATAAAGTGGATTTAAAAATAATCAGTAAATTAAACTAATAAAGTGGATTTAAAAATAATCAGTAAATTAAACTAATAAAGTGGATTTAAAAATGATTTCAGAATTTAGGATTATTCACCACTGCTATTTGCATTTCTGATATTTTTTTGCATTATTTCAAACGATGCAACTTTCAACCTTTCACCTTTAGAATCTTATGGAATTTAGAATTGAACTATTTTTGTGTTCTAGAATTTTACTCGGCAATGGATGATGGAATGAGAACAATGCACCCTCATAAATTATAAAATCCTGTATAGATTCCAGAATTCAGCATAAAAATTGCTTAATCTGACAAGACGCACGTGAAGATTACATTGTCTTTAAGAACATTCAAGATGTCAATAGTTTCAATAATACAAATTACTTTTTACTTCAAAATAAAAAGTTGGAAAAAAATAGTGCTTGTGTAGTATACCACATTTTCGAAAACATGCAGTTCAAATAAAAATACTGTTACGTACATGTCGAAATTAATATTCCCTGTTACGTACATGTCGAAATTAATATTCCCTGTTACGTACATGTCGAAATTAATATTCCCAAAATTATGAAAAGTGATCCAGTAGATGTGCCAAATCTATTTTTCTGAAAAAGTTGTAGAGATTAGCAGTCGGGCATTTTCTATTTTTCAATAGTGGATTTCAAGAAAGCAAGGGAGATAAGTAAGTTTGTCATATAGAATTGGTTGCACAGCTCTTTCATGTTAAAATATGTTACGGTCAGAAATCACTGCTCCTTTGTTATCGTAAACAACACGTACTGGTCGGCAGAAACAGACCCAAAACCTGGCACCCCCGGAAATATGCCAGGACCAAATGTTCTAAAAATAGCAACGACTGTTTTCAAGCACCAAAGAGAAAAAACAAAAACTTCATCTTTTACAAACTAAACAAAAACAAAGGACTATTAAATTAAAATAAGTACAGTTCATAATCACCGAATACACTCTTAACTGTAAGAAATTGATTTAACTGTGTGTAATTGATTAATCATTCCTTGTTTAGCAAAACCATCACTGTAGCACAAATGGCTCCCCATAAAGCTAGCGGTTTTCACAGCAAAATTTCAGTCCAGTTTGGGAGCAAAGGGTGCTCCCATCTCAACTTGACTCAAATTGGCAGACTCAGCTGCCATGGGGACCAGGGGCAGCAACAGTAATACCCAAACAACCCTTTTCAGGGCTATTCAACAAACTAATTACTCCTGCAACGACTCCAGCGTCTCCAACCCACTCCTGCAGACCTGTCACTTCCAGCCATCAGCTTCTGTGGCCCACTAACGTCTGGCTACCTGGTCCAGTAGCAGCTGACGTCTGGCAACCTGGTTCAGTGACCGCTGATGTCTGACTACCTGCTCCAGCACCCACCGATGTCCAGCTACAAGTTCCTAACCCGACGATCCATTCTCACTCCAGGCAATTCATAATCCATTGCCGTACATTTCACTTGTTTCTCTTGGTAAAAATAAAATACAATGCACGTTGTCTTTAACCGATCGTCTGTGTTTGTCATCCTTCTTTGCTACTGCCGTTATTTCTTTGTCTTGTGTCTACTTTATAAGTTGTATGGTCGATTGGCATCTTCACGTCGCCTTTCAACAACTTCGCAACAAACCTAAGATCAAACTCAAGAATTTGATAAATTCTATTTTTACTTGTAATTATTTTCTACTCTATTATTGTTTGTACTTATGTGTAATATCAGAATTAGTATAAGTACGTGATGGTATTTTCAATGAAATGCATGTTTGAGAACCCAGTGTACAGCACAAGTACTAAAAATATTTGATTCTTCATATTAATTTTTTTTTAATTTACAATTCAATTTCATAGTGAAAAAATTCTAATTAAAAAAACACAAAAATTATCTTTGAGGATCAGATTTTGATAATGATTTTAGAACTTTCATAAGCTGGCTTTAAATTCCAGGAGAATTTAAAAAAAAAAAAAAAAGAAAAGAAAAAAAAACTGGCACAGATGTACACTTCAGCTAATTCTGTATTTGGAGGCAATTTACCGCACTAACAGTGAGATTAAAAATACAGGATATGGAATGAAGAGTCCTTCCTGACTTTTCCAGTTTTATTTTGAGGTGCGATACTTGGTTTCTTCAATTTTCTGAAGACAACGACGAAGCACGGGCCCCGCTAGTTTATTATACTTTTTCAGCAACAATGATAAGAGATAAAAAATGATTAAACATTTTTTGATGTGTACTGAGTTTATGGGAAGCATTGTGGTACAATGTATAGGATTATTTCTCTTACATTTGATTGGTCCTAAAGTCAGGATTCGGTGTTTAGATTGAACACTGACCAATGCCACGACAGAAAGCATGTTAGTTCCAATGTTAGCTTGTTATAGACATTTCTCGGTGATCGATACGTTTTTTCTCTTGGGTCGGGAAAGCGGATGAACAAACAGATAATATTTGTATTTTTTATATAGATGAAGATGATATATGTAACCTCTAAAAGACACTCCTTTCTCCCACCTGCCCCCCTCTCTCATATATATTGTTCTGAAACCTAACATCATTCAACTTCATCTTTTTCATTCATTTATTACCGTTATTTTGTGCTTTTGTTTGTTTTTTTGTTGCTGTTGGTCTCTTCGCTTCTACCCAATTCTCTATTCTACCTTCTTCAATATTGATTTTACAGAGTAACTCTTAGTACGATACTTGAATGTCTCCCAAAGCCGAGCGTAGTGAAGCAAGCAGTAACTAACCGACACTGCAGAGCACAACAGTTTTTCTGCTTACTGATTCCTATTTTTTCTTTCTCCTTCGCTTTCTATTTCTTCGATTTTAATCCCCCTTTTCTTTTTCATCCCCCACTTCACTTCCTCTTGCTTATTATCGACAATACTTTTGGCACTGATAACGGACAATACAAAAAACTTACTTCTGCCCACCCACTCATTCAGCCTCCTGACACCCTTGTAAGAACGAGAGGTGGGGGTGGTGTCGTCGTTTTCCCCTTCCACAACTTGAACGCTGAACTGTTTCGCACGGAACGAAAGACGGCAGTTAAATAATGGTTATATGGTTTTGTTATTAGCTACAGGTTTGCCGACTAACTAGTGGCACCTTGGGTCGTTGTCGTCGAGGGGGGGAATGTTATAAAGTATTTATTGTTGTTTACACTAGCATCCCCTACTCCCCACCCTTTTTGAGTATTTGATCACGACCCTCTCTCAGAACGGAGGAGGCGTTTTGCCTCGTTCCGTGCATCCTCTATCCGTCACTGTGCAGTTCTAGTTCATTTGGAAGTGCGTCCATCCTTTACCCAGTATCATCGGAACATTCACAAAGTCACACGCGCATTTTTTCCAGAGATAATCTGCTTCGCTAAAAAAAAAAAAAAAAAAAACTAAACAAGATTTTTTTTTTTTTTTTTAATCTTAAAAGTTGAAACTCACAAATGCTCTGTACCAGTTACTAATTTCCTTAGCATTTTTGAGCGTCGAAGAAAACACGGAAACCTTTTCTGGGCTAACAGATCAGTTGATTATTTTTGACGCAAGAAATTTATTCACGTTTAAATTTTTTGTTTAATGTCCATTAATGAATGGGACTTATTCGGTGATCAGTCATGTTAATATAAACACATTTACATTCAATTTGCATTAACTTTTTTTTCTCGAGACCAGGATATTATTTATTTTGATTTTTTTTTTTTTTTTTTTTTCACCTTTTAACTCCAACCATTGTCGGATACTACACGCAAAAAGGAGCAAGTCACACAAGAATTACACATCACTTATATTAGTTCTTATTTAAAATGTTACACCTTACAAACTAAAAAAAAAAAAAAGTTCTCACCAAATGTTTTCTACCACCTATACAATAGTATAGAACAAGTAATATGACGGATTATTAAAAACAAAAAACAACGAAAATCCAGCACGCCAAAAACAGGCTCCCTAGATTTGAACAAAAAAAATTTTCCTCTCTCTAGAAGGATCCCCCCCTTTTTTTCTGAGGACAGAAAAGATAATGTATTATCAGAACAGGTACTACACTTTGCTATCAAGTCTGTATGAAAATGAATCCAAAAGATGAAAAACAAATTCTATCAAGCTATACATAAATATGTTAATATTTAAAAATGACTGTATTCAAAGAATTACATAGAAATTACATAATAAAACTTGAAATATGAAAACTAATTAAAAAAAAAAAATGACTGCATTTGGTATTAAACAACCTTGGAAAGGTTGATATGCCGTAAAACTGAAGGGCCAATTCGATCAATGGAATTAGGAGAGAGGACAATAAATCAATATCAACTGTTCATTGCCATTATTTCTTTAAATAAAGGCCACCTCACACAAAATTCAATTACGGTCAGTGTCATAATTTGTCGAAGAGATAAAATGCTTGACCAACAAAAGTATACCCAACTCAAAAGTCTACCAGGAACCACGATCGACAAAGAAACGTTTTCCGCAATATGTATTTCCAATAACATTGTCATTATGAACAGACAACGTCGAAATAGGATATCTTCCGTTTTGTCATGTGTAAAAAAAGAAAAAATAAAATGACGGAGACGGTGCTTATGAATTGTGGCCGTGCGCACTTCTTCCAAATCTGATGCTGCATGTGGTTTTTTGACGTGTTATGTGGTTGTGTTGCCGCCAGCCAGGTTTGTGCTGGTGGACTGGTACTTCGGTGCCCACGGCCGCTACAACTCGCCACAAGGTGCAGTATACTCGTTACAGGTTTGATGTTGCTCAACAACAAACCTATTATTGTTGTTGTTGTTGTTGTTGTCAAAATTGTCTGCATTTTATGATGTATCATTTTCTCGTTTCTTCCTTAGCGTCACGCAGATTTCATTTTAATCAGGTTATCAGTATTATCTTTGCAAGTAGAACAACACAAGGAAATGTTTGTTTTTATTCGTTGTAAATTCAAAGTTTCATTAGTATTGCTGTTTTATTTGTTTTCTTTAATACTTGATTTTTTTTCTCTCTTTCCTAACCTACACTAGCGAAACATTTATTTTGGTATTTCATACCAGTTGCGTATAAACCTTTTTATTAAAACGAGCCTATCTTAACATTTAACCATTGCTTATTGTTATAAAAGATATCGAGCTACTTGTATGTACAAGATCTGCTGTCTTATTTCCAATTTCGAGAAGTTTTTCATACTATCATATATCCACATAAAATGTTATAAAGAGATATTTTATATATCAATTTTCAGTATTCACTTTCATGGTGCTCAATACGTGAGTAGAACTAGGTAGTAAGTTATAAAAAGTATATATGGCAATTAAGCTATACAGGATCTTCCGCGTTTCATTCTCGTAGGAATCGTAGGGCTAAAATGAGATCTTATCTTATTTTAACCTGACGATTTCCTACGGGGATGAAATTCGGAAGATTCTGTATAGCTTAATTGCCATATTTTCATAATTTATGTATACATATAAATTCATTTTTGACGGAGAGTGCACACACACAGTCTCCCTCTCCCTCTCTAATATATGGCAAGAAAATAAATATTTGGAATGTTATTTTGTACATATGCTCTGTTATAGTTAACAAACCTTGAGCTTCTAAACGAAAATATTACCAAAAAAACAAAAAAAACAAACAAAAACAAACAAAAAACATACACACATGCATTAATGTTTTTTTGGTAAAATGTTTTTCTTCAATTATATTTCACTATGTATATACCAATTCTTGTGTGTGTGTGTGTGTGTGTGTGTGTATAGATAGTGGCTGTATATTCTCCATAAAAAATGACGGACAAAAATTATGCTTCACTGGTGTTAACACTAATATATATATATATATATATATATATATATATATATATATATATATATATATATATATATAAAATTGCGTCTCAATTGGTGAAAAAAAAACATAATAATAAAAAGGAAAAAAAACTTTTCAAATCGGAAAGTTAAAAAATAAAACGTATCAATTAATATGAAAAGAAAACGTCTCATTGTGGAAATAGAGTAAACGGGTTCTTTTCTAATTCATTTTAGATGGCAGGGAGATGGGTTGGACTTGCTATTTACACGTGAAATGGTTTCAAATAATCTATTTCACGTGAAATGGTTTCAAATAATCTATTTCATCTTTTACTTTTTAGGTGTCTTCCCCCCATCCTTATCACTGCAGAACTGTTCAAAATAAATATAGCCAGTGTAACAGAACACGTGACATTGTACAACATCACTATGTATACATTCACTGTTTACGTAACCCTACGCTTGTTATTTCTGGAAGTGGTTAGAAAAGGTCTATCAAGTATTCGTTAACCTCTACCGCAAGCAAAAAAGAAAAAGAAGAAAAAAAAATAACTCACAGGTACTATTCACGAATACAGTAGTACTTACTGTATTCGTGAATAGGCGAGTGGTCATTCTTAGCGTTAAACAAATTGGAAAATTTTGCTTTTAAATAATATAATAATTTCCACAATATAAAAATGGATTCATAGTCGGAGCAATACAGCGGCGAGCGGCGCTGTATATGCAAACATAACTTTGCGTATACAGCTACTCTATGTCCACTACTTAGGGACTCGAATTGCAACTCCCTACACACAATGTCGGTTTAATACGGGAATCACAGCTGATTTTAACGTTCCGGTTCAGTTTTTTTCTTTTTTTTTTTTTTTTTTTTTAACCATTCCACTCCGTCTCGCTATCTTTTTGGGAGGAGCCAGAGAAGACAAAACCAAATATTGGCACAGATACTACATCTTAATCGTAATCTTTGAAGGACTTTTTATAAATGTTTTTTTTTTTTTTTGTCCCTCCCCCCAACATTTTTTCGTATTCGTTTTGCTGTTCACAAAACATCTCGTAAATATTCTTAGCACTTTTCTTCTTATCCACCTTCCGACATCTTCAGTAATGTCGATTGTGATCTAATTTCGTACATTATTTTTTCATCGCCAATATCTTACCCATGACGACTTCGGATTTGTCAAATTATTACGTGTGTGTGTGTGTGTTTCCTGTCTTTCTTTCGTTCTTAAATATTTATTTTTTCATCTATATTATTTTGTTCGTCTCTATTATTTTTTAACCTGATGCGAGTTTCGGAATGTATTATTGTTGCCACCAGGGGGGGGGGCTATGTAGGGTGTTGGTGGCTATTATAGAGACAGAGAAAAGATTTTTTAAAAAAAACGCAACTGACGAAAGAGACTGGGATTTAGATTCTTCAAACTAATTTTTTAAAAATATATATGTATTTTTTTTAAACTTAGCCATTTTGCTGTCACACTTTGTCCATGTTAACATTTCTTCTTTTCATCACATGCTGGACGAACAAGTTTTAATCAATGCTGAATTTTGCCCTATTGGGGAAAGAGCGCATCTTTCTAAAAATCTTTATAATAATAAAATAACTACAGTGATGTTTATTTTAAATTATTTATTTACGGCAAATGTGTATTTCAGCAGCGTAAATTATTTGACAAAAATTTATAAAAATTTATTTTTATATAAAACACATTATTAGACCCTAAGACTGAAATAAAACCCCAAAAAATTTAATTTTTATTATTTTTTCAACATTTTTTATTAGACTAAATCTACAACAATCGAGGCCGTCATCTTGTTTTGAAAATTTGGCTTGCCCGATTGGCCTTTTTGATCCCAAATTTGTCCTTTTTTACGCTCTTGCGTGTAACCATGGTTACCATGGTCCATGCAAAAGCGTAAAAAGGCCAAATTTGGCCTCCAAAAAGGCCAATCTGGCAATCCTTAGAAAGGCCAAACTTTCAAAACAAGTTGGCGGCCTCGATTATTGTATTTTTAGTCTAATAAAAATGTTGAAAAAAATAATAAAAATTACATTTTTTAGGGTTTTATTTCAGCCTTAGGGTCTAATAACGTGTTTTATATAAAAATAAATAATTTTTATAAATTTTTGTTTGTCAAATAATTTACACCGCTGAAATACACATTTGCCTTATTTATTACTTGTACTTACTAGGAGTTCTCACCCAAGCAATTAGTGTTCTCTGGAGTCTGGGTGACACGTCTCTCCAGATTTCCAGTACTTTACATTTTTTTGATAACTTTTGCAAATGACTTTGCGTTATCACAGCAGTCGCTTACCATTAATTTCTCATTAGTAACAACCATTGATCTTCCCTGGAATTTGGGTAGGGTAACAACAAGTCGTCCCAGTACTCTTCACACTCCTTCAGTGGAGGCCTGGTTAGTACTCCCCTTCTTCAGTCCTTCCATCCTCCTTGTCCCTTTATGACTGCTTTGGATGGTATCAGCCGAAGATGATGCTCTTTGTGGGGTGGGGGTACAGTTTATAAGATTTATTTATTGCTATTTATTAGCTGTCTGTATAAATGAAATTGTCTCTGGTACATGTTTTTCGCTTACATGTGATATTTTTTATTATTAAACGATCATGTGTTGAAATAAAATGTAATTTTATTAGAAAGAACTTTTAAAAATCTTACCAAATCTTTTAAAAATTTTACTAGAAAGAACTTTTAAAAATCTTACCAAAAAAAAAAAAATTAAATCAACCAGAATGCGTTTTTGTGTCTTTGTAAAGAAGTGAGCAACTTTAATCCTTTGTAAATAATTAAAAAAATAAAATAAGACTTAATTATTTCGTTACCTATCAAATAAATCCGGAAGCATTTACACTGGAACAATAGAATGGTATTAAAAATCGTATAAAATCCGCATGTATTGAAAGTTTTTAAATCTTATGGATAGAGATTAAAACATCTTTTTAAAAGTATAGTTTTATAATGATTTTGTTCAAATAATTGAAGTACCAAACGATAACTTTCCGAAATGCTATTAAAAATAATTTAGTTATAAAAACCAAAGGACGAAACAAAAATGAAAGTAAAGGCTCCCGGGCAACGTCGGATAGGTACAGCTAGTTATTTTATGATTTAGAAATATAAAAGCATTTCCTCCTCTTAAAAAAAAATCAGTTCATAATGTTTAATGTTTTTAAGTAAACTGAATTAAGCGGCATTACATCACACAAGGGATTTATAACGAAGCAAGCGTTACACAATTTGCAACTATACTTTTGGTCCAAAATCATTGGTTAAATCGACTGACAAAAACATCAAGAGGAACGTAAACAATACTGAATGAGCAGTGATTGTTATCGAATTTCATAGAATTTCAATTTTCTTTCAAATCAATTAAGGTCTACCATTTTCTGTTATTGATTCAATAAATCATTTCTGCGCTAATGTTTAGCCTCCCTCTAAAATTTAGATTTCTTCTACTTTATCTATCTGTATAATAATAAAATAGCATAGCTTCCGTCCCATAAAATCAATATTTCATTCTGAATAGCCAGTTCATATTGTGCATCGTGACAGCATATTTTTCAGAACAATAAAATCTATTGGAATAAAATAATTATTTTCTTTAATTTTTTTTTTTTTTTTTTTTTTTTTTTTTTTTTTTTTTTTTTTTTTTTAAGATGTCTCCAAAACATTGAAACTAGGACAGTCAGATACTGTCTTCCATTTCTTATCCATGTTCCTGAATAACGCCGGATAGTAATGCTAGTTTAAAGTAAAAAAAAAAAAAAATAAATAAAATATCTTCATAACTAAAGATTTAACAGTAAACTACAAGATGGTAATGATAATGAAAGTGGGAAGAGAAACCGCTACATGGATGATTCATAAGAATGACAAGAGAACAGAATTATGAAAACATCTAACATGGCTAAGAGAAGGCAACTTGAACAGAGAAATGGAATCACTCCTGACAGTAAAACAGAACAATGGGATTAGAATTAACTATATTAAAGTTGAAATAAATTAAACTCAGGAAAATAGGAAATGTAGACTCTGTATACTGAGATACGAAATGGTAAACTGCATAAGTGAATGCCACAAACGAACCTAAAAAGAATATAAGAACAGACGTGTCTGTGTGGGGAAAGCATTACACTGAGAACTCTGCAAATGATTGCATTTCGAACACGCAGACAAATGGTGCAAGCACAAACCGGAGACACTCGGTGAACAGAACCTTTCTTTTGTTTGCAAACAAAGCAATGTTTTTTAATTATTTTATTTTTCTTGTGGGAGGGGTGTGTGCTGCAAATGGAGAGTGGATGCTGATAATTTACATTCTTTTCCCTCCAGGAGGGGGAGGGACACCTGGACATTTAAATTTATATGCCTTTCAGGGTGTTTACATCTAATCGCCTAAAACATAGGAAATCATTGCAGGGAGGAGTTGAATAATAATGTAAGTTTTCCAAATATTCGTTGCCCCAATTTATCGTCTGCATGTCTCTATACATTCCATAATTTGTTAGCAAAACTGGATTCTCTGTTAAATTCTTAGATGAATATTCTACATTTTCCCCATTTTTTAAAATAAATTAAATATTTTAGACTTTTGAGCAGGGTTTCATTTTATTATATAAGTCACATGAGAAAACGTTTGCTGTTGACCTCGAATACATAGCAGCAAACAAGTTTCTATTTGGATTATTAATTTATTGCAAATCGTATTCTATTTTATCTTAAGAAAATCAAGGTCACTTCCGATCAAGGCTTTCTTAATTTGAATTGAAAACTGTTCATTCACTGATCATTACTGCAATGTTTTTGTTCTTTGATACAATAAGGGCGCCGGGGAAAAAAGTGATTTTCTTTGGGTTTGAGAGCATCAGTAAATTTGTATATTAATTCAACACCCTGCCTCACCATCTAACCAGATTATACTTAAACGATTAGATGAAAGACATGGAAATTTAATCTAAAACTAGCTGGATCTGTGGAAATTCCACAATGGACTCTTTCATATTGATGTTGAAAATGATGTTGACATTCTGTGGATGTTAAGCTTAAATGGAGACACTCTGATAGTATATTGTAGCTCTTTTGTTAAAACTGCAAAAGTATTTATCTAAGCCAGCAGAGACACCCGGCATAGCTCAGTCATAAAATATGCTTAAATATGATATTTTAATTCTTGCAGATTTTGTATTATATTATTATAAAGTTAATGTTCTATCGATTTTTATATATTATAAAGTTGCGATTTCACAAATAAAAAAATATATCCATATGACTTGGATGCATCAGCTTAAATTGAAACCAAAACCTGTGGAAAAAAAAAAGTGTGTGTGTGTGTATATATATATATATATATATATATATATATATATAACTTGAGTTCCTTCAGCTGTAATCGAAACCAAAACTTTTTAAGAATTAATGAGAAATTAGAGATCATCTATGGATTTACAGGATAGCATGTGTGTTATTGATTTTGTGTGTCATACTCACATCCGAGAGACTGTCGTTTAATTGTTATGGACTTTCATTTCTTGTAATAAATAATTTTACTAAGAATTCTTAGTAAAATTATTTATTACAAGAAATGAAAGTCCATAACAATTAAACGACAGTCACTCAGATGTGAGTATGACACACAAAATCAATAACACACATGCTATCCTGTAAATCCATAGATGATCTCTAATTTCTGGGTTGAAAGTGTCTAACCAGATAGTATTATAAAGACATAATAAATCTTATGTATAAAATTTTTAAAAGATCGTAGAAGTAAGTAGGCCTAGATCTCTGTTAGCTTCTGTATGCTGAATATTTACATGCTCCCACATCTAAATGACCCATGGAGAGCAGAATCCCCTTAAAAAGTTCAAATACGTATATCTAATTTTAATGAAATTTAAACCTGGAGACAAAATATTCATTCCACTGTAAGCACATGATTTAATCATGCGGTTACAGTGGAATGAATAAACAGCATTGCTTAATATCGTTAGTTTTACTTATTGGTCCCCTAACAAAAAGAGGGTGGACCTGTAAATTCACCCTTGTTCGTTCGTTTGTTCGTACTTTTCTCAATAACTACGCCTTGGAATCTTTTGAAATTTTGCACAAACATTAAACATGATATGAGTAAAAAGTAATAGAACTGATTTTCCAGGAAAACTCCGGTTGCCCCCCCCCCCCAACATTCTAAACCTCAAATAGGTCTGCTAGTTTAAAATAAATAGCAATTAGAAACATGATGAATATCACTTGCATTCTTATCATTGTTGCAATTTCTTTTGTAAGTTATCTTACACCGATCTTCCTTTTTTAATTTTTTTTTTCTTTTTTTTTTACCGGAGAGGGAGGGGGTGCCACTTATCAAGGGCTGGAGGTCAATCTAAGATAAGATTAGTTGTTAGGTAGATGAGACAACACGATCAGTAATGGTGGAATTTGGGTAGGGCAAAAACTTACATTAGATCTGAAATTGACCATGCTATAGTTAGTCAGGAAGTTTCCACACTGTATTGTGTTCCACAAATGGACAGTTCGAGGAAAGAAACTCTGTTCATGGTATTTACATTTAATTTTAGGCATAGAGAGTGAGGGAAGTTGTTCACAGTTGTAGCTAGACAAGTATTTGTTGTGAACGTTTTAGGGAGAGGGGGAACCATAGATTAAAGCTCAGTTGAACTCCTCCATTTCAACGTCTTCCATGTATTAAAATCCATTTACTTAATTGATAAATATTTTCATAAAATCGAAAAGGGCATGACTGGTCTACTGCATACCATTGTATAGAGAGGAAACATTTAACGAGAATTCGGATTCCTCAAATTTTAAGTTCTAACCCCAAACTTAAGAACACTCCTTTATATATCTAACTAGCCTGAGTGCCCGGCGTTGCCCAGGTGTTTGGAAGTGTGTTGAGCAAAAACAAAAAAAGTGGTAGTAGGCAGGCTCGAACCCGGATCGCGAAGGAGGAAAAGAATGTGAAAAAAAGAAAAAATGTGACTTCTTTGCCATTGTGTCCATCGTCAAACCAAAAGTGATGAAGGTTTAAATTAAGGCTAGCCAATCGAAAAGAGGGGATAACTTTCGAAAATAAAAAAGGTACCCTTCCCTGTAGAGAAGTGCCCAGTTGAGGGTGAAGGAATTAATCTTTTTAGCCAATTTTTTTATATTTGTCGTCCAAAGGGTCAAGCTTTAAAATGATACTGATCTTGTGAAAATCCGTAGCCTCTATGGAAAGTTTTAGGCCAACATACATACATGCATACATACATTTAAACAGACAGGTGAGATCTATATTATAAAGTAGTTTTGTTGAATTTTTAAAGTCGGACGCAAATAGCATTTAATTGACGAATCAAACATTTTTTCTTTTTTACTAGCCAATTTTCATTTCTTATTACTGCATCTTGTTATTGACAATATAATAAAGTATTTAGCTACATATTATTTCAAGATTACTAATCCAGCCGAGACAACTGCCAATTTAAAAACATTTATTTAAATAATTACCTAAAACCTTGCATTTATTGTCGTGCATTCTGCTGATGAAAACTTAATTTTTTTTCTAATCTTTATGGATATTTAACAAGCGTTAAAATTAAACACTATAATAAAAACTGGTGAGTTTATAAATTAAATAGCATTGTAATATATATATAAAAGACCAAAGTTAAGCAATGGTGAGCCTGGTTAGTACTAATGAGAGACCATTTGGAAATTTGAAGTGCAGTTTGGATCTGAAATTAGCTATAAAGTCACTTTCTTTATTAACCTTGGTAAATGTATGAATCTGTCAGCTTCTCCCACCATATTTTGCCTTTGAGTAAATTAGAAAAGACTAAACTCTTGTGTAGGAAGGAGTCTACATTATAAACGATATTAATATTGCAAGTCTGTTGCTGCTTATACTTACATTCATTAGAATATATAGTGAATTTCCAACCTTAGAGAACCCGGCAAAAGAACAGCTATTAATACATGTGAATATCGAAACGGATATAACATGCATTATTATATTAGAGATGATTTTATGTTTGCAGTCTGTCCATGGATACAATTGAAATTTCTATCATATAAAAATCACTTTGTGTGTGAGAGAGAGTTCCTGCCTCATAGGCTCAGCCGTTTTGGAACCTATCTTTTGCAAATTTTACACATGGCTAATTTATGTCTCGTAGTGTTCTTAGATGTGTTTTGTAAATTCATCGGATAAGTATCAAAAATCGAATATCCGATCTTAAAACTCTCTTATATAGATAAAAAAAAGAATAATTTTTACAGAGGAAAATTTTACCTTATACCGGCAAGAGAGATAATAATAAAATTTTAGCAAATCATTTCTTAAAAAAAATCAACTGATCTATTATAATCTGGAAATATAGCTCAGTGGTAGAGAATTCGACTACAGATCGAATGATCCCCTATTCAAGCCCGGGTGTACCTCACCATTTTATTTTAATTTTTTATTATTAATGAGTACAATTTACGATAAAAGAAGAGGTACCATTTAAAATCGCTGCAAATCATTTCTTTGTTTGCATATTTTAAAACTAAACATTAATCAGAAGCGACTTTTCCATAGTATTCATTGTCAAGCTCCAATATCAGCTGATGTGATATTGTAAACACACAGACGGAATTTGATGAACGACATTATCATTATATTTTTTTATTTTTTGCAAATTAGTCGACCGGGCAAATTATTCCTCATAATACAATAATCAATAGAGGATTAATTATATAAGTACGCAATCTGCATAAATTAAGATATCATGTTTAAGTGTATTGTACGACCTGGAAACGCCGGGCTGCGAGCTCGTAAAAGATAAAACTACTTTTGGGGTAAAATTTTATGAAGAATTCCACTGATGTTTTTATAGAACATTATGAGGGTCTGAATTTATGCCAAAAATCCGTAACCAGCAAAGTTACCATATTAGTTATATTCATAACTTGAAAATTATATAAATTGAAGAAAAAAAAAAACAAAAAAACTTGGAATAAAAATGGTAATAAAGTTGAGAGCTGGAATCAGGAGTACATGGATGTCCTAAACAATGTTAGGCTACTTGTATAATAGATTATATATATAAAAGCGAAAATGTATGTGTGTATGTATGTACGCTTTTCCTCGATGTCTACAAAAGGCTTCTTTCAAAGAAGCGCTTGCTCGGTTCACAACTTCTTAAAATTTTTATATCATCTATAAATTGTAATATCTCAAAGTTACCCACGGAGCTCGCCTGTCTATTTAATTTTATTGACTTTCAAACGTTAATTATTCGACATTTTCCGCATCGGCACGTGTTACATTCGGTTTTCGGTATAAAAAAAAGCGAAACTCGACTCTAATCACAGGCCGAAAGCCAGTTGTCTCAAGAGAGCTAAGTAACGTTTGTTCAATGTCGACTTCGTCATATCAGACTGTAGCTTTCATTTCGCTCCTCCTAATAAACGGAGCGGATTTTCCAAAACAAACGAACCGATTTATTCACCTCCTTCAAAACTGTCCCGCACAAAATACTAACTGCTGAATACCTCTCGCCGTCACGTCAATCAAAAACGCGCACCTATTTTTTTTTTTAAACACTTTACTATTTTCCAACTGCGCGTCGTGAAGGCTTCGTTTATTTTTTCACATTTTCGGGTTTTTTTCACATACCCCGAAAAACACCCGGGTAACGCCGGGTACCCCTCGCTATAATCTATAAGTATAAAAGCGAGAATGTGTGTATGTGTGTTCGCTTTTTCTGTATGTCTACAAAAGGCTTTTTTCAGAGAAGCGGTCAGTCGGTTCACAACTTTTTAAAACTTTTTATATCACATATAAATCGTAATATCTCAGAGTTAACAACGGAGCTCGCCTGTCTATTTAATTTGCTCGACTTCAGGAAGATAAATATTCAACATTTGTCGCTCGCCGCATGTGGATTAGTCTTTTTCCTATAATGAAAGCGACACTAATTCTGGCGGTATTTTCCGTCTATCAGCGGAAATGTCCAAAAGCAATCAGCTTTGATCAATGTAGAAATATTTTCCATATATCAAACAATTGCTATTAAATTTGGACAAGGGGAGCTGGTCCCCCCCCCCAAACATCTTGGGGAAAATAAAAATAACAAAAAGCATTCCTGCAGTAAATAAAATACTATCCCGCAGTCAAACTTGACCTCATTAAGTCATTAAAACGTGCACCTTCCAAATCCAAGTAATTAAATAAATTTAAACGTGTTTCCGTTAGCATCTTACGGTGGCCCAATGGTTAAAACCGTCGCACTTAAACGCAATTTTTTTTTTTTTTTTTTTTTCACACTTTAATTTACAAGTTTGCCTCAACGGTTTGGGTTCGGTCCTCATACTTACCTACCAAGACATTTTTTTTATTTTAACCCCCCAACCCGGAGTTTCCACACACACCTCCAATCACCCGGGCAACACCGGGTACCCCTCGCTAGTCTATATATATAAAAGCGAAAATGTATGTATGTGTGTATGTTTGTGTATCTGCTAAAAACTTTCGACAGACACGACAAAAATTCTCAAACTCGGTATCATATTGAAGCTTCATCCTTCGCTCGAAAAATATCGAAAAATTGGCCAAAAACGTTCCTTTTTTTTTTCACCCCGAAATCGGCAATTTTCGACAGGGGGGGGGGTCAACAAAAACGGTCTTTTCGTGATGGCGGCCGGTTCTACGCATGTGCCAGATGACGTCATGACCTGATTTACTTTAAATACTTGAAAAACTGACTAAATTTCATGTACGTCGCGTTAGGTCAGTCGATTAGCGCGTGGGTTCATTATCTAAGCGTTTTGGGTTCGAATCGTGGTGTGAGATGTCTTTTTTTTTTTTTTTTTTTTTTTTTTGATTTTTTAAATGTAAATATTGAACCAGTGTTATTTAAGCCATTTTCCACGTAATGTTCGTTTTTTTTTTGTTTTTTTTTAACTTATCCCCCCCCCTACCACACAACCAAAAACACCCGGGTACCCACCGATTTTTAAAATTTTAATATCGAAACGGGCTTATTTAAGCCACTTTTCACGTGTTTGTTCTTCTGTTTTCATCGTTCGTTTGCCTTACGTTAGTTTTATTTGTTTTTTGTTTTCTTTCAATGTTTTGATTACCCCCCCTCCCCCCGCTTAATTAAAACGTTGTTTTCTTTTTTTTACTTCGCTTATAACAAATAAACCTTCGTCGTCGTCGTAACGCTCGACGACTTCCGGGCACGCACCTGTCAATTTCGTTCTTATTCTTAAATAAATTCAAACATCTTTCACTAACTCATTCTGGCTGGCCGATTTTATTTTCAAACTTCGCCTCAGGCTTCGATCCTATCCCCCCGGGTTGTTTTTTCATTTAACACCACACACACACCTACAAACACCCGGGCAACGCCAGGTACCCCCGCTAGTCGTTATATAAAAGAATGTGTATGTCTGGCTAAAAGTTAAAAACGACACAAGATGCATTTAAAAACTTTAATAGAATTCTGTGTGACTCCAACCTAGTTATGGTAAAAATTACTATGATAAATATTAATTCTGTTGAAGTCACCAGCGAGCAAATGATTGCAGCATTAGTTAAAAATGACTTTTTTCCATTCTTATTCATAGTTGTTTCCAAAACGACACTGAAATTAGACTGAACAACAGCGAGGGGGAAGAGTTGTCCAAGGGAGAGGTATTAGAGATTTTAAAAGAAGGGATATTTCTTTTTTTTTTCTTTTTTTTTTGTCTTCTATTTCGTTATCCATGTCTCCGGGCAACGCCTGGTAGTTTTGCTAATTTCAAATAAAGTTTGATTTTTCTGTTATTTTGTTCACAAGTTAACTGCTATCTAATTTCAGAGCTGTTGGTCGTCTTAGACTTCTTATTCTAACCATCTACAATACAATATTAAAGACATGAGTGGTCTAATGAATACCGATTGATCATGGAAATTGGCTTAAATGCGCTGAAATGCATATCTTCCACTGTAATATCATTGTGAAAGATGTAAGCATTCCTCTTCAACTATAGGTGAAATAGTAACTTGTGTTCAATGAATTGTTTACAATTCATTGAGTCTTTGAAGCATGTGGTCATATGACAGTTTCACTTTTTTATGCAATCTTTTGTGTTATTATTGTACACTGTACTTTCAAGCTGCACTAATTGGGAAGTAGAGGGAGACGAGATAATGCTGCATTGTATTGTTACTTTCGTTACATTCGCACATGGTTGTGTCAGTTTTGTAGGCACATCGAATCATAGCATCTTTTGATCGCTCCATTTCTGTTCTCAGGCAGTTGTATGTTTTCCACTGTACCCAGGATGCTTCTAAAACAGGAGATAAAGTCTAACTCCATATCCGTAGGAAGTAGGGGTGGTGCATTTTTATAACTCTGGTCCACAACTGTAATCTGGGATTTTGTTAGTGGCTCAACATGACTGAGAAAGTTTCTATTTGATGTCAGCAGTTGGTCCATGAAGTAGACGGCATTCATCACTGGTAGTTGTTGCTATCAATGATCGTTTACCCTGGATCGTTTTCAGGTAAATATAACCCCCCACCCACCTTGTAACAAGTTGATATGCTGTAAAATGTGAATTTATTACTATATTATCAATTGATTTTTTTGGTACTACTCCATTTTAATCTCACTTGAGAAAATGGTTTGATATTAAACAAGCAATCTGAACTGCATACAGACCTCTGCAAGCACATTTGTGCCTTGCATAAAAGATATTGCACTTACATTTAAGTCAAAATTGAAGTTTTTATAATTTCAACTGGATAGACATGCATTGTTCACACACACACACACACACAAACGGTATGTTTTTTCTTTATTCAGAACATTTCTCTACACTTAAAAATGAAAAATCATATTTTATTGAATTCAAAAGCATAATAGATACAAATGCATCTGCAAGATAAAAAAAATTGTAGACAAATTTTTTTTTTTTTTGATCTTCACGAATTAAAGATTAGAAAACTTCATAAATTTAAGTGAAGCATAACAGTAAAAGAAATGATTGATAACAAAAAAAACAAGTAATTCGTACACATATTGTATGTTCCTAGGTAATAACAATATTCTGCAATGAAATTCAATTAAACAAATTTAATCTTGTGCGACTCTCATGCCGACAAAAATTGACTTAAGGGAGGGCATCTAGAAGGAAAATTCTGATATAATACCCGTGGCAACCGTGCAAAGGCTTTCCTCATTTATAAAAGATTAATGCGCAAGCATTGCTTGAAAACTGACTGTATTTTCATGACAAAATGCATTGCTTGAATATGAGTTTGCAACTATCATGTTCATGTATGTTTCAGGTTTATAGAATCGAAGACAAATTGCTATATGAGTACCTTCTCTGACTTTGATTTAAAAAAAAAAAAAAAAAAAAAAAAAAAATGATCCATGATGTAAAATGACCCCCTCCTGCTTCTCCAAAATTAAGAGAATACTAAAGTAGTATGCTGGATAGACTTGTAACTCCCACTTTCCCCTATTTTGTCCTAAAGTCCTCATACTCCATGAGCAATGTTTCTGAGCTACTGTTTTGAGTTGAGTGATATTCAATCTTAACTGCCATCAATTCATCTCGTTAATCCTTATCCTTGATCCTTTATGAGCGGTCACTCACTAATATATATATATATATATATATATATATATATATAATGTGTGTGTGTGTCTACTCTTTTAAAGAATCAGCATGTTATAAATAATATATAGTATATATAAATGGAAGGAGATTTCTTGAGTTGACATAAGAGTTGAACCTTTAAAAATGTCAAATCTAATTTGAAATATAAGCATGGGGTGTATATAAGTGAGTTTGATAGGGGAAGTTAATCTATTATCCTCCTGAGTATGGGTTAAATAGTAGGGTAAACGAGATTCTCAAGCCTTGGCAGAGCAACTCTTCTAGAAGAAGTAAAACCTGAAATAACATTTATTTTCTGCTTATTTCGATATTTCCAGTCCTCTTGGATTTCTTCATGCAACTGAACATAAGTAATACTGAGTCACTAGCAGTGCAGATAGAGATTGTGCAACAGTTGCTTTAGTATAAAATCCTCCTCATACAGGAATCCTCTTAGATGGTATCGATTGTCTATCAGGACACAGCATAGCTTGCATGTGTGTTACTCCTAATTCCTTTGCTTGTCAGCTTTTTATAACAGCTCTAAAAGAGCATGATTGTATTCTTTTAAATCGATGTAAGGGTTATTGTCCAGGAAGTAGATCTCTGACCCCGAATTATACAATTATTACTGTAATTCCATCTCCTTCCCCCCTTCCAACAGGCAGAGAGAAATCCATTGTTGCCTTGGATCACTTTTAGACCAACTAGCAGGAATGGACGCTTTACATTTTGGCAATGTTTGCAAATCAATATTTTTGTTTAATGTTCATATTAGCAAGAGTAGGAAGTGTTGCAAATATGAGAGCAGCCTACATAAAAATAAATCCAAGCTTCTCTTCGTTTTTACACATCAGGAAAGAATGGTAGTTTAATTTGATCTATTTTGGTAAATTAAAGATGAAAAGGCAGGAAAAATATTTTCATGTTTTGTTGCTTTTTGATTTGACTAACAAAATAATAAAAAAAGAATGGACAAGTTTTGAAGATCCATTCAATATGTGCGTTTAGCAGTGAAATATTTCAAACTTGATGATTAGACAGATCGGCAAAAATGCGGTTTCGAATCTGTTGGTTACAAGACAGACTAGCAGAAATGCTATTTCAAACAATGGTTACCGACAAGCAGAAATGCTATTTTAAACTTGGTTACAGACTGGCAGAAATTCTATTTCAAACTTGATAGTTACTAACAGACTGGCAGAAATGCTGTTTCAAACTTGATAGTTATTAACAGACTGGCAGAAATGCTATTTCGGACTTGATAGTTACAGACAGACTGGCAGAAATGCTGTTTCGGACTTGATGGTTACAGACAGACTGGCATAAATGCTATTTCGGTCTTGATGGTTACAGACGGACTGGCATAAATGCTATTTCGGACTTGATGGTTACAGACGGACTGGCATAAATGCTATTTCGGACTTGATGGTTACAGACGGACTGGCATAAATGCTATTTCGGACTTGATGGTTACAGACAGACTGGCATAAATGCTATTTCGGACTTGGTTACACAGTGTCTTCTATAAGTGTTTGGTAGTGATAAAAATCCTATTAAGCACCACAGACCAAAAAACTGACAGACAAAATGTCTTATCAAGATGTATGGACACCTCTATAAAAGTATCCGTTTTATCATATGTTAAAAAATCTATATTTTCCTTTCTACTTTTACATCTGGTGATTGCATTGATATTTCAATATTTCTTTTGACCACATCTAAGAATCAAGAAATATGTGTGTGTGTATATATATATTACTTTTGTGTTTTTCTAGGAATGTTCTTGATAATTCTATTCTAGTATTTTTTTTTTTTTTCTTGCGATTTATTTAATGCCTAACCCATTCTTGAACATGATTAGGTACACGCTAGTTGCTATTATACTCGTAACGGAGAGTGGGTGAGGGTAGTGGTTATACATTTACAATTGGAAAAATGGATTAAAATCCTGTTGTCACACTGGTCCCTGTGAGATCATTAGTGAATTTGAGCCTGGTCATATTTAGATGGGTGGCCAAGTGCTGCCAGCAAATATTTCTTTGGTGTATAAATGTGAATTGGAAGTATAATCGGTGACAGACTAGCGTCTTTTCATGGGGATGATTCCGGCCATCCATTCTGCTTAGTGCTGTGAAGGTAAATGCCTGCACCAAAGCTAAGAGCTTTTCAGGTTGGAAAAGGGACTACTATTAAAGACAAAATTTGTAAACATGACTAATTTGAAATTATTGCCGACCAGCAATACCACATAGGCAACGCTGGGTGAATACCATTAGTTGTTTATAAATCTCAATACTTTGAAGAACGTCTAATAAGAATTGAACTCTACAGAATAAAAATATTTCCAAACTCATAACTTCAGTTGTGTCAGCTATCTATTTAGTTCATCCCAGAACAATTTCTATTTGTCTCATCACAAGGACACAGCATCGGTTTTCAATGTGGAGAAAATATAGCCCCCCCCCAAAAAAAAAAACATTATGGATTAGGATAAAAAATTAAATTATCTCTGTCTAGAAGGATTCCGCTTTCACTGACCGAAGACAGAAAAAAATGAAGTGCAGTATCAGAACAGATACTAGACTTTGTTCCTAGCTAAAAAATACAGGAAAGTTTTTTTTTTCTTTGAATAATTTTAGAGTTAAACATCTTGCAATTATTATTTCAGACCTTATGCAGATAAGTATATATTTAGAACGATTTAATTTTTTCCATTTGTATTTTTCCAAGATGTTTTCTTTCTCTCCAAATGTGTGAGAAGATTGCTCCAAGTTGGTTATTACTGAAGAGCATGCATTCTCTTATCATTGATTATTTTTAAGATCATTTTATTATTATTATTATTCACTCATATGTTTTTATAGCTGTACTGTTTTAGTGTTATCAATTCATGGTTTCTTTTTACATTGGCATTGTTTTTTTTAAAGAGTGAACGTTACTTGTATCATTGGGATTATTCAGACTATTATTCTTATCTTGCTTTTTTTTTTTTTTTTTTTTTTTTTTTTTAAATTGTCATTAGGTTTCAGTCGATTACTTTAGATGCAGCTTTCCAAACTTGTCGATCTTTTTGTCAAACTCCGGGAACCTATGTAGAATTTAAAACTTAACCCTTTATTCAATCTAATAGTAGTTCGGAACCTGGGCCTTTCGAATATGCCATTTCAAGAGTTTCTCTCTCTCTCTCTCTCTCTCTCTCTCTCTCTCGTTAATATGAAATAAGCCCGAAAGAACTGCGCTTATTGATGTCACAGTCCCAAATGATTATGACCTTGATAGAGCTAAATGGACAAAGATAACACAATATCAGGATCTGAAGAATAATCTAAAAACGACATGATCTCTAATAAAAATAAACATTATACCGGTTGTGATAGGAGCAACTGGCCTAATGAAAAAGAATCTTCAGAAATACTTAGCAGCAATCCCTGGAAGACAGTTGTAACGAAATACAGATAGCAGCCATAAAGGGAACAGTGTCTATTCTTAAGAGCCCTCGGATATAAATTTAAATCGTATTAACTGAAGTAAAATCTATAATATAAATCTCACCTGTCTGTTTAAATGTATGTATGTTTATATGTCTGCCTAAAACTTTTGACAGATGCGACAGATTTTCACGAGATTGGTATCATTTTGATGCTTGACCCTATGGACAACAAATATCGAAAAATTGGTCAAAAACATTAATTCCTTCATTCTCAACTGGACCCTTTTCTATAGGGAGGGGGTCGCTTTTTTCGCCGATGTTTTCGAAAGTCATCCCCTCTTTTCGATTATCTAGCCTTAATTTAAACTTACGTCACTTCTAGTTTGACGATGGGCGCAACAGCAAAAACATTAGGGTTTTTTTGCATTCTTTGCCTTTTTCGTGGTACGGGTTCGAGCCTACCTGTCTACTACCACCTTTTTTTTTTTTTTTTTTTTGCTCAACACACACACACCTCCAAACACCCAGGCAACGCCGGGCACCACAATGTAAAAAAGAAACCCCCACAGAAAAAAAAAAAAAATGGATAGTAACATGAAATGTAAACACGAGACTAAAATAACATGATCAACGCAATCACAAACAGGAATCATTATTGAGAATCATTATCACGTCAACACAGAAATATGCCGAAAGCAACAAGGCAACTTTAATCTGCTTATATTACATGAATACCGTCAGAGATTTGTTATCAAAATGACTTCTACACAATAAATGGTCGATCACCTGGATTACTTAAATGTCCTAACTATTTACATCCAAGAGTTTCCAGATTTATTCTACTTGTTTTATGAAAGCCAGTGCCTCACTTCCACTGCAGACACAACGCAAATTTCGCCTGATGAGAATAGCCTTCAACCGGGGACAATTCATTTTGTAAATTATCTTTGCTACAATCTCTCAAATTATTTGCTGCTTTTGAATTATGTAATGTGCATCTGCTGTATTGAGTTATATATTGTCTTGCTGAGATAGAAAGATCATAGTCTGTTTCACATGTTGGCATGCGCTGGACAGCTTCTAGAAATTTACTTCCAAGGTAACCTATCTTTAGCCAGGTCTGCATTTATCCCACCTTCTCTCAAATCGATCCTTATTACTTCTGCCATGTTTTCTGTAGCTTATCCTTGCCAACTGCCCCTTACCTAAACTGTTTTACATTTACTAAGACAATTCTCACCATTTTTTTTTTTTCAAAACGATCAAACCTGTTCTGCACATGTCTATAGATTTAATCTTCCTCCCAGACCTTATCTAAGCCTGACTTTGCAATGTAAAAACGCTTTTATTAACTTCTAGCAGGGAGATCCGACGTTGCCTGGGATTTAATGAAGATCAACGAATATTATGCACTCCCATATTTTTATTATCGAAATCATGCATGTAATCAATCAAATCGATTGATTACATGCTCTAGTTGGAGACGTATTGCAGTGCACCAGGAGGAAGCGTCACATGCTTCTCTGCAGTGACATAGTCCAAAATGCATTGTGGTCTATAATGCACTGTAAAGAGCCTATTGTTGATTCTATAAAATTATTTTTATATATATATATATAATGGCTTGAATTAAAGTTTAAAATAAAAAAAAGTCAAGTATCATGGTGCAGTTGTGCTTTAAATAGAAATGTCAATCTCAAACATGCCTCTGTCATATCAAAGAACCTACTGTTGATTTTATATGCAAGGCCTTTTGGTTTGTGTGGCAATAAAACTCAAATGCACTTTTGATATAAAACCTATTTAAGAACACTGCCAGGCACATGAAGTATTTTTGTATGAAATTCCATAAAAGTCGGTCCAGCCATTTTGGAGTCCATAGGGAACAAACTCACTCACACAGTTCTTTTTTATAATATATATATATATATATATATAAGTAGAATGTGTACTGTTTGCATTATTCAAGCTGCTGTTCCCATCTTGAATATTATTCTCACAACATTTTAGCTGATGTAATCTACCTTCGTATGTGTTTTAATTTCAAACGGGATCTTTATTTACCATGGGGTTAAAATTGTGAACATGATCAGGTGGAAGTTTTAATTTTTTAATTATATTCTTGGTATACTGCTTGTTTTGAGGATTGAACTTTCAATCTCTAGAAGATTGTCACTTAGAACTGATTATACTTAGCACTTTATCAGTTGCGCCACAGATCCATGTGGATAAATACAAGTAATACAAATTATCAATTCTCATCTCAAAGCTTCCGAAAAATGGACATTTTTTTAAAATTCTTTTAATTTATTTTTTTCAGATGACCTATAAATTAATAAATTTGACGTACAAATTGGTTACAGATTCACCTAACCTGTTACAGTTTTTTTTTTCTGATTGGTTTAGGATTTGCTCTGAAGGCTGACCTCTTCATGAATTTATTCCTGATACTTATTGATTTGTAATTATCATGTTCTCTTCTAAAAAGAGAATCAAAGTACTTCATAGGAATTTGAATGTAAAGTGCGTGCCAGAATGTATTCATAAATACGATGCGCGCACGCGTGTGTGCGCATCGTGTTTGAATTAATTAAATTGAGGCTTGCCGTGCTATTACTGCTCAACTAAACGGTTCAATTGCTTGTGTAGCTATTATAAATATGCATGAGAAATGTCTGTACGTTTGCATCTTTTATCATCAGCACAAATGTGACACTTCTAAATCACTAATGTACACCCTCCATTAAAAAAATTATGCTTCCTCAGTGTTTTCAGTAATATTAAATATTTTAAAATCATAGAATTACATCAATGATTTTCATTTTACCAATGAGTTACTGTTAAGACAGACCGTTCGAGGTTAGGGTTAACAGTGTTATCAGTGATGAATAACACCTTGAAAGGATTGGAAACGGTGATTGAAATGATCAGAACTTGATTGTTAAAGTAGACGGCTTGCAAAAAATTTAACTGTGGATATTGATCATGTTGTAGTTAGCTGGGAAGCAATCCTGTGGTATTGTATTTCACAGGTAGGAATTACTTGGAAAAAAATTTGTTTTTGGATGTTTTGTTTAGTTTTAGGTACAAAGGAAGAAAGGAAAATTATTTACAGTGGCTGTAACTAGAAAAAATTTTGCCGTGAATGTTTTACAGGGGGGGGGACCAGAGAGTGGGGCTCAGTCGAGCACCTACTATGAAAATAGTGATTTGAATAGAGAAAGACTAGTCGTGTCTTTTCTGTGAGTAAGCCACTATAGGGAATAGAACGTTGCTAGATTTTGAAGTCTTTTTTTTTTTTTGTACCTTGTCAAGTCAAGAAAAAGTGCTCTAAATGGCATCTCTCCAGATGTGGCAGGTGTACTCCTTAGGACGTATCTGACTCTTATATAGGTAGATAAATTATTTTTGATGACCTAAAAAAACAAAAAAAACAACCATTTTCTTATGTAGAATGTAGTATTTCTTTCCGATCTTTTTCGCTTCGCTTTCCTTCCACTACTTGAAATTGTTTCATTCAGGATCTAGAAAAAGGCATAATTTTACTCCCTTTTGCGTGACAGAACGATGGCATCGTAAGATTTCGTGTGTCTTCTATCGTAACAACCCTAGCCCAATACATAGATTTGCAATTTAAATGTTTGCTTTGATGCCTTCTTGGCACCTTTTTTTTAGCTCATCATACGATTGATAAACAAGTCACAAATTCAAGACGTCACTTCCTGTTTCTGCTTTTACAATCAAAATCTCCAAGTATTCAGTTTTACTTGAAAAAAAAAAAAAAAGAAAAAAAGTTATTTATTATTATATACACTTGACTCACAAACCGAAGCCACTTTCCACTTCAAAGCTATTTTTCTGTTGCTGATCTTTCAGGCAACACATGTGTTGTTAAAGTGAAGAATTTAGGAATAAACAACCCAAGTATCATATGGTATCTTTTAATTCTGGTAGGGCTGAACTATATAAAGGATAATTTGTTTTGTCGATTTAAAACAAAACAAATGATTTCCATTCCACTTGAGATTATTTTTACATTCCCTCAACGTAATCTCTTTTTATATCTGAATTTTTGTCTTTATTCTTTTGCATGAATTCAACTTTTTTACAATATTCTGTACTTTATTTATATACAATGAAAAGACATTTCGAAAACGAATCTGGTATGTCATGCTGATCCATTGGCATGAAATCATTTACCGCCATTACATATAATACTAGCCTGGGTGCCCGGCGTTGCTCGGGTGTCTGGAGGTGTGTGTTGAGCAAAAAAAAAAAGTGGTAGTAGGCAGGTTCGAATCCATACCGCGAAGGAGGAAAAGAATGTAGTAAAAAAAATTTTTTTAAATGTGACGTCTTTGCTGTTGCGCCCATCACCAAACCAGAAGTGATGAAGGTTTAAATTAAGACTAGTCAATCAAAAAGAGGGGATCACTTTAAAAAATATCGGCAAAAAAACCAACCCACTCCTTGTAAAAAAAAGTGCCCAGTTGAGGGTGAAGGAATGAATTTTTTTTAGCCAATTTTTCGATATTTGTCGTCCGAAGGGTCGAACTTCAAAACGATACCAATCTCGTGAAAATCTGTCGCCTCTGTCGAAAGTTTTAGGTAGACATACAAACAAACATATATATATATATATACATGCATTTAAACACAGGTGAGATTTATATTATAGGTGTGTGTGTGTGTGTGTGTGAAAAAAGGATATAAGCAAAATGACGCTACAGACCAGAACAATTAAGTCATGATTTGATTCAATGTATTTCATTTATTTGCAGACTTTTCAAGAATGTATGTGTAGTTAACGGAGACAATATTTATACATACATTAGTGTTATGAAGAGTGAAAAATTCAAAATGTGAGTATAATAAGAAAATAGTGTTAAAGTGACAAGAGTTGAGGCAGTGGGTGTTAGTTTTTAAATGGTTGAAATATTTTTTCCAACGATTATTCTTTTTTTTTTTTTTTTTTTTTTTCATAATATGGAGTGAGAGTGAGTAGTAAAGTGCCTTATTTTCATTAAAGATGCTCGACTGAGCTCCAATCTATAATCCTCTTCCGTTAAACTTCACTCATCTATTTACCATCACTACAAACTACCTTTTCTTTCTGTGTCCCCTAAAACTAAACAGATTTTTCCTGAACAGAGCTTCTTTTCAAAAATTTCTCATTTGTGGAACACGATACCGTCCTTGATGACTAAAACAGTCTTCAAGTCCAATATCAACAAATATTTGAGCCATCTTTTTAAATAATCAAAGCTTGCTCTTTTTACCCATTCTTGCCAATCTTAATATTGTTCTACTCATTAACTCTTATCCTTGAGTTGTCATTGAGCCTTGCTAAGTGGTGATTCATTAGTATTAAAAAATACGTCAACCATCTTTCAAGAATATATTTTTCTTACTCTTTATGAAAAGTTAGTTAACTTACCTTGTTCATAACAACCCTTTCTCCTGGTTCGTGCATATTAAAATAAGAAACTTTTGATAATGAGTTTAATTTTCCTTTCAATATATTGCAGACGTATCGTAAATCATGTGTTGTGAGGATAGATTTCTGATCATGAGTTGTGTGAAGGCCAACGACGATTACAGACACATTACCTTGTTCCAGACTTGTGTTTATCAATATTGTATGCTCCATTGAGATATGAAATAAAAATCAGTTGGCCATGAAATATTCCATTTGTCATTTTGATAAACTCAATCTTGAGTGACGGATACTTAGTAAAATTGATTTTCTGTAAATTCCACGACAAATATATTTTCTGCATTCATTTACGGCATGAAGTTCATATATATATATATATATATATATATACATTTTATTTACAGTTGTGTACAAGCCGAAGAAGTGATATATTATGGAGGAGTGGGGATGAGAGTATTGATATTGCAAGTTACCTGTATTAACATATATTTGTATATAGACAATTTATAGAAGGCTGTTAATAATGGGAAAATATGCCGAGTTCTTAGAGTAATGAAGATAATTTGTATTTGAATGTTTTAGACTACTGTTATCTTGAGTGTTATTTTCACAACGTCTACAAGGACCCATGGCATGACGGATAAAGTACTTGGTCAAATTCAGTTGAGACTTACTCTTCTGGGTGTTGTAGGTTCAATCCTCAGTGTGGGTGACACTCAAATTACTTAGGACTTCTACTTAGTCATGGCTGATGGAACGAGAGTATGTTACCCCTGTGCATTAAATAAAGAGTTCTGTTCGAAACTCGGGCAGATTCCCTAGTTCAGCAAAAAATTCCAGAGTTTAGCAAGATAGGTCTCAAGAAGGTAAGAGGTTACATCGATGGAAACATTGTGAAAATAACACTCAAGATGTAGTAGTCTGAATAATTCAAATTAAATTGATTTTTTGTTAGTACTTTTTTTAAAAAATTTATTTTAAAAAATTTTACTTTCGATTTTCATTTCATTCACTAGAGATGTATGTGTGAAACTTGTATATTAGGATATTTAAAAAAAAAAAAAATTGAAAACTACATTGGTAGTTATAATTATATATGGATATTGCTCTTTTAACTATTTTCTCGATTCAAACGTTTTTGTTTTGTTTTTTATGTTTTTGTATTTGCACAGACAGTAACCCTATTAATACAACATAAATTTACAGGTCAAATTCAGTTAAATATTTAAGCCGATGGTTCCCCCCAAAATGCCTTAATTGCCTTCTTTTTTTCATATATTATTTCTAAATTCATTTAATTCCATTTTACAATATTCTATGCTAATGCTGTTAACCTGATCTGCAAACTTAAAAAAACAAAAACAAATTATCAGTTAAAAAAATCAATTGATCTACTTTTGAAATCTACCTTTATATAATAATCTTCCAGATCAAGGGGTCCTGGATATGACCTTAAACTATATCCAGTGGTGAGGCCCCAGCTTTTGGGCTTTGGGGAGTGTGGGGCCACCCTTTAATTACCATTGCTCCCAGGTCCACTCTGACCCGGAGTGGTAGTATCTGTTAGGATCCCAACTATGGGTTAAATAGAAACCGACGTGAAAACAACAAATATATTCTATTAAAAAAATTTTTCTTCAAAATCTTTGGATTCGGCATTAAATCACCCGAAAAGGGTTGATATCCCGTAAAACAAAAACAACCAACCAATCCAGATCAAGGAGAAATACTAAATGAAAAAAAAAAGACATTATTTTGATAGTTTCAATTAAATCTCATTCTTTTCTCTAGTAAAGTAGTTAAACCTAATTTTTCTAATCTTTCCCTGGAACTATTCCAGTATCTGAATGCACTTGCTTCACTTATTTTGTCCTTTAGACCTCACATTCCATAAGCGATGTTTCTGACAAAGAAGAATTGCTGTTTTCTGGGTCGAAATCTATTTATCTATCTATTAAACACATTGTTGGCTAGTTTTTCACCTTGAAGTGTGTGTATGTATGTATGTATGTATGTGTGTGTGTGTATATATATATATATATATATATATATATACACACACACACACACACACACACACCGTAAACGAACGTTTACAGAACTGTATACGCGTGGGATTCATTTTGCCCTAACAAACGAAAGTATAATTTAATTTGGACCTTAACACATTATGAACATTGTGAACAAATCATGAGGGCACAATCTAAATTGGATGAAGAACTAAAAACGATCACCAATACGTTGTCCAATAATGGGTAGTTTCTTGATGTGATTAACTCCGTCATAAAAAGAAAATAAACACTTTTTCTCGAATAAAAATTAAGATGGTGGCTAAATATCCAATTTACATTTGTTTACCTTGGTTAGGGACAATAAGTGAAAAATTCGCCAAACAGATTAGCTCAGTTGTTGAACATTACTATTTTGCCTTCAATGTAAGTGTGGTGTTTTTGACAAAATCATCCTCTCTAGAGGACGTTCTGCCCCTCCCCCCATCATATGAATAATGTTATTTATAATTTAAATGTAGTTGCAGTGCCAGCTACGTTGGCAGAACGACCCTCAGGTTAAATGGTCGCGTCCAACATGTACCCAGCAAAATCCGGAATGTAATCTACCGACCAATGGACATTTTGAGTAATACGTATGGCTCTGCTATAACAGACTATTTGGTTAAAAACCCGTGATGTGCACGGAATTTTAGCAGTGACTAATTTTCTATTCTAAGTCATGCTCATTCGTATTTCATCTGAAGGTCTTGGCGACTATTCACGTCCGTTTAAAGAGATCTTCTCTCTGTAAGCAAAGGGATTGTCTTTTGGGTCTGGGGTGATTAGTCTCTAAGGCGTTTCCTCTCCATTGTATAATTATCATAACGATAGATTTATTTTAGTTGTTTCCTTATACAAAAAAAAAAAAAAAACTCGATTCGGCTTTGAAAAGCGAGGGCGAAACCCAGTCGGCTGACTCTACCCCCTTATTTATTTAATTTTTTTTTAACCTCCATTGAATGTTTTCCCTTCGTCTTTCATTTTACTATAGATACAAAAAAAAACTCAGTCTTCTTTTTTTTAACAGCTATAATAAAGTTTGTACCCCCTCCCCTAATAATGATATATATATATATATATATATATATATATATATATATATATATATATAATCAGCTCCTTACATAAAGTGGTTTTATGCCTTGTTTGGGGAAGGCGATTTCCATAAAAAATACTCTATGAAGTAACTTTATATGCATTTTAAAACAACGTTTTGTTCCCTTCAGCTATTTCTACCCACCCACTAAACCATTACATTTACCCTTGATATAATAAACAAAACATGATTGTTAGCATTAACAACGTCATGAAAATGAAATCTCAAATCACGTTCTTTGTTTAATTTTTGTTAGCTCTCTGTTGCTTAATATATTTAACATATATATTCAACATTATTATTTTTGTATCCCACATGTAGTATTTTGTAATTCTAATATTCAATTTTAATGTTAATTTTGTAGGATCAACTAGGTTTCAACGACCTTACAAAATAAAACAAAATGGGCACCTTCGTGGCGGCATCGGTTGACTTTCAGCACGCATGCCAGCTGTAAACAAAAATATAAGAAAACTAAGTTGTTTGGTTTTCGTCTGTGTTATTTATTTTTTCAATAATAATTTAACAATAGTTTAACACCAATCAATAAATACTTGCTATAAAGTGTTCTCATAAGTAATCAAATTTTTTTTATTCCATTCATTTTCAATCCTTTCATAATATTCTTCATCAACTGCCAATCCACCCATTTCATTAATCCTTATTCTAGGGTAGCTTTTTGACCTTGATAAGAGTTGGGCCTATCCTTACATTGTCAGAAGGTGGTATGCAGTCTCATTATTGACTTGTATTCATGTTGAATGTGTTTGCAGTCAGTTACTAAATGGAATGTAGTTTTGGAAGGAATTATTTTATTACTGAGGGAGTTATTTCAAAGTGTCCTGTGTGTTGTGACAGCATGAACTGTTTCATGCTTGCTAGGTCAGCTTACTCCGGATTAAGTTAGAGAGAGTTGCAACCTTGATTGAAGTGAGTGTTCCTAATGATGGCGGTCTGAACAGAGCTGAAAGAGAGAAACAGACCAAATACCAAGGTCTCGTGTATATGAAAAGAAACTGGAATCTTAAGGGAATATCAATCATACCAGTTATCATAGGTGCCACAGGACTTATGAAGAAGAACCTGAAGTCCTACCTAACTAATATTCCTGGAGAACCAAGTGCAAAAGAGATTCAGACAATTGCACTTAAGGGAACAGCGAGGATACTAAAAAGAGCTCTCGGTTGGTTTCAAGGTCAAAAAGCTGGTTTGGCTGCCCCATACCCAGCATTACAATCTTCAAAGGAAGAAAAAAAAAACAAAAAAAAACCTATGGGCCAAAGGAAAATGGCTAAAAAATGTATACTTTTAAGTTTAGTGATAATTTGCCTAACGATATAGTATATATCTCTCTATATTTATGAAGTTGAACCATTTGTTATGCTGACAGTAACATTAAAATGCCAACTTTAGTTCATGATAGAATAGATTTCTTATATACTTGGTCGTATCAGAGGCTAACTAATTTGTATATTGCTTTGTAAAAAGAAATCTTATTAATTATTCATTTTTATTGTTTTATTTGATTGTTTTCATTTTTAGTTCTATTTAGGAATATTTTCTATAGCTTAGGATTTTGGGTGAAAAGTGTTTACTGTCAGTTTACTTCTGGAATTGCAGTTCTTGGATTCCTCAATTTTCCCGGGAAATGCCAGGACACATGTCCTTGTACTACTATATATAATTTATATTTCAAGATGTTTTGAAAATTATATTTTTCTGAAAGAAATTTAAAGATAAAACTGTAATTTTTAATGTGTTCTATCTAGTTTATTGAGCAATATTTTTTTTTGGCTGGGATTGTCTTAAATTACTCCCTCAAAATATTTTGTAAGACTTGAATCCACAAGATTGATTACTCTGTGATCTAATTCATCTCATTAATCGATATATATATATATATATATATATATATATATATATATATATAAATTAAAAATCTAATAAAGATTATTTATTCCAAATATTTATTAAATAATGAGTTATATAAATATTATTTTTACTAAGAGTGTTTCATGCTTATGTAATCATTAGTATAGGAATTGATAATTACTGCTGGTCGAAGGATTCAAACCTAGTCATGAAATCATCTTTGACTCTGCAGTCCAATATTCAACCTCCAGTCCACCACGGGAAAGGAAAGAGAATTATATATTTATTTTTTTGTAAAATGTTTTTCTATTATATTTCACACTTTGTGTACATCAATCTTTTTATCTTAGAAGCTCAATATATGTTAAATATAACAGAACATATTTAAAAGAATAACAGTATAGTTACATTCCAGCCAAGATCCAAAAAATGTACTGAAATTTTAACATGCTAGAGAAGCTGTTTTGCATGAAAAATGAATATTTGGATTTTGGCTGGAATGTAACTATAGTTATTCTTATATATGTTGTTAATTTTTTGTTTGTTTTATAAGACATATTTCCTTTTTTTTTTCTTTTTTTTTTTTTTTAATGCCCTCATTTGATATTCTGATCAAATTGATGTATGTAAATTCCATGCGTTTCTTGTTACATATTTTGCAAAGTACGAGCAGCGTTCCAAAAGTAATGCTTCCTATTTTTATTCTGTCTGAACAAATCAGATGGTCATGATGACTGAACTTGTGCATTTATGGCCTGAAATTTTCATTTCTCTGTTACAAATATTGTGTGAGACTCTAAGAAAGCAGTCTCTTTCATTGACGTGCATCAGAAGCAGAGATACGTCATTGAATTCCTGGCAAAAGTGAATTTAAAATGGTGACTACGTAAAAAAAAAAAAAAAAAAAAAAAATTCTGGAACACAAAATGTCGCTTATTTTAATAGTAGCACTCCTGTCTTTGAAGCTCTCCAACTTTTTGAGTTAAAAAAAAATAGGCTTTATTTTTGGAATTACTCTCATAGTTTTCATTTAGTGTTTAACAGTATTTACTAAAAATTAAAAGAAAATTCATGAAAACTCAACACTAACCTCTGAATGATTTGAGGAATCAAATCGAAAGTACTTAAAAAAAAAAATAAAAATAAAAAATAAAATAAATATGGATCAAGAAAACTATGGAACTTATGCACTAACTTGATTAGATTATTTAGAAAAATGGAAAATAAAAATGTTTTAAAACCTCATAAAATCAAAAGAAAGATGTTATTAAATAACATTTGCCTTAATGAAAGCATGTTGCCTAAACACGTACACCCATGCATTAATAAATTGAAAGTATGCAGCCTAAACACGTACGCTCGTACATTATTTAATTAAAATATGGCGCTTATACATCTACGTTATTAAATTGCATATGCTGTCTAAACGCATACACACACTTATTATTAAATTGAAAGTGTGCTGCTTAAACTCGTGCATGCATTAATTTTCCAAACTAAAATGGGATTTTTTTTCTTTTTCCTTAGTGTTCTATCTGGGGATGGAGCATCCTACCGGATGCCAAATATTCACCTGCTATCTCAAGCATTTCAATCGAGAAATTTTTAAGATTCTAAGCTCCCCTTTAAAGTGCAATTGTTTTTCTCTCTTCTGCATCATCGGGTGCATTTGCCAGGCAGTTTTTGAAATTGTTTTTCACGAGTCCATTTAAAATTACCGAAATGATGGTAATTTCAAGATTCCAGTTTCTTTTCATGTCGTATATAAGATCTTGGTATTCGCTACCTTTTTCCTCTCAGCTTTGTTTAATTCAACATCATTGGAAACAAACTTCTACGAGGGTTACTTTCTTTGTGTCCCATATCAGCATGTCGGGTTAGCGCCGTTTTCTAGATAGCTGTAGAAATTAGTCATTAATGTATGAAGCCTTACGTGTAGCAACTAATTATTGTCAAATGGCTTTTCACCTTGAAAGTGTTAACTTTCTGCTAGCTTCCACAATGAAGGAAATAAAACTGGTGTATCAGTTTCACTTATCTTTGTGTGAGAAAAACAAACAGCTTTAGGGAAGAGAGAAAAAAGTAAAAAAAAACAAACAAAAAAAAAACAATAAAACAAAAAAAAAAACGCTTACAATGATTAAATGATAAAAACGGTTTCTGTTATGATACTTAGATGGCTCATCTATTTACTTTTACATGAAAATAAAAACACAGTGCAACTAAGAGTTTGTATATATTTTTTATTTAATGGTAATGCAACCTGGTTTCACCTCGATAAGAAATTCTGTTATTGTAATATGACACTTGCTTGTCTCAGAGAATCAGGAAATTGCATTGTTATTGTAGCATGACACAAGAAAGTGCCATCTAAATATTTGTGTCAAAAATGGACTTGCTTATTTATTTAAAATTTTCTTTTTTTTTTTTTTTTTTTTTTTTTTTTACGTTGCATTTTCACTTTACTTTTCTTTTTTTTTAAATCTCATTATTACTGCCTGTATACTAATTTCTTTGTTATTTATAGAAGATATTAAAAAAAAAAAAAATTGATGGCATTATGTTTATTTATATGTAATATATAATGTATACTAGACTACCCATGACTCATTGGGTCAGTATGTTAGATTAGCTATGGAATTCATGTATGAGCGTGACACTTGTGACGTAAAGAAAATAGTTTTTTGTGACATAACAGGAACATTTCTATGAAAGTATATTAAAATGAAAAATGACTCGTAGAAATCTATCTATATTCTTTCTGTTTATTATAATTATTTTTGAAAAAAAAAAAATAGTTACTGAATTATAAGTGGTTGGCCATATTTATAGGTAAATGTGCACTGAACAGATACCATAATACTTATAGTTAAATTCAAATTTTGATATCTGCTTTTTTTTAATTAAAATTTTTTTTTTACATCGTTCATTTCTGTATTACGTTTAAGTTATTTTAAACCCTACTCTTTCCCATGTTAAATAATAATTTCGAAATAATAACATTAATATTTCAGTGCGCAGATCATGTACGCATGCGCAACCGGATGTCGTAAACCGGAAAGTGGGTTACATACATCGTTACAAGGTCATTTGAGTTTTATAATTATATAGATTTTATATGTGTAGGTTTGTTTTGTGGGTATTCTCTCTGTACCAAAATCAACAGATATTTTAAATATCTTTTCCCCTGTTAATTGTAATATGTGGTTGATCCTGTGGAGTTATAGGAGGTCCACCCTCCAAGGCATTGCAATTCTAAACTTATCCCTTTCCAAAGACAGCTTTTGAGTAGGGATAAATTTATTGCTAATCTCCCCTTGAGGTGCCCTTACCAGGGAATGCCGACAGGGCTATTCAGGCATTTTTTTTTTGCAAGCCAGAGCATTGTTTTATTACTAGTGTTATTGCCTTTGTGATTCATTTCTTCCTCTGTGTGGTCTTTGGTTTGTGCTGATCATATTTATTTACTTGTATTTAATCTGTTGTATTCTCTTACTTGAAATAAGAAGGACCAACATTTGCAAGATCCTGACTAGATCCCCTCTGTAAAAAAATTGTAATACTGAATTATTTGTTCAGGCCAAAAAAAACACTCTATGGGCGACTTTTAGTTTAGCATGTGTGACGAGTGTTAGGCCTTTTAGATTTTATTCTATTTTATTAAATCCTTCTATTTTTATATATCTGACATCCCAAGAGCTCTTTATGCCATATTTAGTGCAATTCTACTAAGTAGTTTTTGAACTTATAGGTGTTTTTCTTCAAAAATGGTACTAATAATAGTATTGACTTGTTTACCGCACCTCCCCATATGACATGCATCATTATTTTCCTACCAAATTTGGTGCAATTCTAACGAGTAGTCTTCAAACCTGTAAGTGATCAAAAATGCTCAATTATGATATTCACCGAACCATCTGTGATTACTTAGATCAGTATTTGCTGTATCTAATATATAAAGTTATATTGTAGCATTTTTAAAATCGGACCCAAGCAGCCTTTAATCTGATAAATCAAACTTTGCTTCAATCAGTCTGGTACCACTCCATAAATGTGGAGGGTTCATATCCCAACAGAATCAGTAGACAACTCTCCGACTTTTTGTCACTAACCAAAGGCATTCAGAATATACTGTGACTTCATTATAGATCCTATCCGTTTCTCCCTGTCCCCTCTCTGTGTCTTTCCTATATTTTTTTCTCTTTTCTGCCACTTTTTCACTCTTTTGTCTTTTTTATCCTGTTTCTCTCTCCTACCCTCTTTCCTCCTCCTACCCTCTTTCCTCCTCCTACCTCTCTCTTTCCTCCTCCTACCTCCCTCTTTCCTCCTCCTCCTTCCCTCTTTCCTCCTCCTCCTTCCCTCTTTCCTCCTCCTCCTTCCCTCTTTCCTCCTCCTCCTTCCCTCTTTCCTCCTCCTCCTTCCCTCTTTCCTCCTCCTCCTTCCCTCTTTCCTCCTCCTCCTTCCCTCTTTCCTCCTCCTCCTTCCCTCTTTCCTCCTCCTCCTTCCCTCTTTCCTCCTCCTACTTTCTTTTCTCCTCCTTCCTACTCCCTCCTCCTTCCTACTCCCTTCCTCTCTGCTCTCTCCTACCTCTTTGCTCCTAATTACCTTTTACGTTATCCACTGTTCCATCTAAAACATTAATTGTACAAATAAAATGTGCACGGTGACAAGACGATAATAACAAAACTAATATGCGTATAATCCATGAACAATAATCTTTTTCAAGATAATTTTTTAACCTAATAATGTATCGTTGCATGTGCCGTTTTATGGCTGTAAAATTGTTTCAAAATGGTGCCAAAAAAAAGCTTAATTTGCATAATTGCTTGTTATTACAACAATGTTATGATAACACTTTCAGCGTAATAAAGCCGCTTATTATCCTAAATATTATACTAAATTACATTGAATGCTTTTTGCTCCTAAAAAAAATTATAAAAGTTATTTCCTGTTTTTCTAGTGAATGAACAATGACACAATTATGGTGAGTCAAGTGAATTTAAGCAGACATTAAAAAAAAAAGTTATGATTTAATAGGAAGTGACAAAGCTAATATTGTTTTACGAGCAGAACTCCATGGAAATTCCATGATTGCTAGAAAGAGAGGAAGAGAATGAAAGAGAGGCGACCTATTATGACATCACAACGTATTCTGAAATACGTTGGTTTTATATAATTTGGAGTGTCTAAATGTAGGTCTTTTGTCTATCGATTTTGTTGAAATATGGACCCTCCATGTTCATTTAATAACACCAAATTGCTTGGTGAAGAACACCTGATAACTTGAGTTGTCAAAATCATCGCATCAGAATTTTGTTTGAAAAGAAAAATAAATAAATGTCATTTTAAAATTGATGCTGAAAACAGAATTCTATTTTTGACGTTTTATTTGGTTTGGGGATAATTAATTTTAAAATGACTAAATTCTAACATTCAACAACACCAGATAATCATAAATTATTTTTCAAAAATAAAAAAAAAACTTTTTTATTAATTTTATTTTTTGTATTACTATTCTGATTTTATAATTTTTGAAATAATCCAATTTCTATTCTTTAATAATTGTCTATTTTTCAAGCATTATAGATGTTTTCTTCTCTATCCGGTTCTTTCAACTTGTCAATTTCGATCAAAGTGTTTCCAATGAGAAAGCAAGACATTTTTTTGTCATTGTTTAAGGTATTAAAAAAATCTTTATATTTTATTTTTTTAAATTATAATGTAAAGAGAAACTTTCCTTACATTATAAAAAATTCTTTCATATTTCTATTTTAACTTTGTATATCTTTTTATTTCTTTTGTACTGACAATCAAGAGTTTTATTATATTTATAACAAATAAATGGACTGGCCATAGTCAAGGGCGACCGGAGGGTTCCTTTTTTTCTTGGCTATTACACCTAGATGGGGGTGCTTACTTTTAATCCTCCACTTATATTACTCCTTATATATATATATATATATATATATATATATATATATAAGTACCATTTATCATTAGTCTTTGGTATGACGATCGAGGATTAAGCCCTAGTCTCTCAGCTCATTAGTGAACACTACCCATTATGGCAAATGGGTTTTTTAAAATTTATTAATGAGTGTCGATTTAAATATTTTAAGACAAAGAAAATTGTCTTTTAGAAATGATGTCAAAGGGAGAAAAGTAGTCTTTGATTTTCCAATTTAACACTATTAAGTATTAATTAACTAACTTTAGTTGGGACACTTTTTGTAATGCATCATAGAACGCTTCAATTATTTCATTTGTTGTAAGAAAAAGAATATTATGTCATCAAGTACTTTTCCGATTTTAAATAATGGGAGACAACTCTTAAGTTACTTAGTAAATCTATCTTTATTTTTATCTGAATTTTTCATGACTTGCTGATTATGTATAATAAAGACAAAATAGTGTATTCATATCATGTTCCATGCTATTATGTTACATTATGCATTGCATGACTGCTTACTTTATATAAAGAGATTTAGTCTGTCTGTCAGTCACAGTTTTTGAATACAAAAGATACATTGCAATATTTGTCTATTTTGAAATATCGGTTGTAAACAACTTTTAAAAATGGAGAGTATTACATTAATAGTAAACTAGCGGGACCTATGGAAATTCCAGACTTATTCATATGTAATATATTGATATTGGCATATCTAAACTAGCAGAGATGCCTGGCGTAGCCCTAGCAGTATCAGAATTTTTGTAGGAATTTTTGACACCCCTAACACGAAACTGCGAATACAATATAAAAATCTCGTAATTTCTCTGTTAAAAGTGGGTTATTTATTTTCTTTATGGATTATACTTCCAAAATAAACTATTATAGTTGTTTTAAAAGTAATAGAATTTTTATTTTTATTTTTTTTTTTAAAACAGTAATAAATTTTCCGAACTCAATATTTTTCAATTTTTAAACTTTAAAAATCTATCAAAATTTTTCTATTGATTCTATTTTTACGATATTTTCAGGGTCAATGTGAAATTTTATGTTCTTTCCAATAAACCGAATATAATATTTTAGACAAACGTTTTTTTTAAATTCACGCCCCCAAGTGTCACCCATTTTCAAGTTTCTCTTAAAAAGTAAATAATTAATTTATGTCAAATAGTTTTATATATCACAAATTGAAGAAAAAAGGTCAATAAATAATATATTCAAATTTAAAACAAAAAAAAATCCCTTTTTTTAGAAATTTACCTGTAAAGTCCGAAGTTTAAAACCTTATTTTATAAGAACACATTGTTTTATTTTTGTCTTTTTTTTTTTTTTTAATGAAACCTTGGTCCTTGCTCTTTTAATTGAAAAAAAAATTAGGGCTTGAATTACATTTTTCGAGGAGTTATAAGCTTGGAAAGACAGGGGGTCGAATAATTCACGCCTCTCATTTTGAAATGTCTATTAAAACGTAAATAATTAATTTATGTCAAATAGTTTTATATATCACAAATTGAAGAGAAAAGGTCAATAAATAATATATTTAAATTTAAAACAAAAAAAAATCCCTTTTTTAGAAATTTACCTGTAAAGTCCGAAGTTTAAAACCTTTTTTTTTTTAAAAAAAACATTGTTTTTTCTTTTTTTTTTTTTTAATAAAACCTTGGTCCTTGCTCCTTTAATTGAAAAAAAAATTAGGGCTTGAATTAAATTTTTCGAGGAGTTATAAGCTTGGAAAGATGGGGTGGAATTATTCACTATTTTCACGAAATTTCTGACACTGCTAGTTGTAAAGAATGCTTAAATATATTTTAATTCTTCCAGATTTTGTATATATTATTATAGAGTTAATGTTCTATCGATTCTTATGTTATAAAGTTGTGATTTCAAAAATAAAATATATCCATATGACTTCGGTGCATTAGCTTGAATCGACATCAAAACTTATGAAATATATATATATATATATATATATATATATATATATATATAAACTTGAGTTCCTTCAGCTATAACTGAAACCAAAACGTATGAAGACTTCTTGGTAAAATTATTTATTACAAGAAATGGAAGTCCATAATAATTAAATGACAGTCACTCAGATGTAAGTGTGATACACAAAATAAATAACACATACACTATCTTATTAATATATAGATTATTAATATATAGTATTTTTCTTATTAATATATAGATAATATTTATCTTATTGATATAAACATTATTAATATATAATGCTTATCTTATTAATATAAACATTATTAATATATAGATAATATTTATCTTATTAATATATAGATTATTAATATATAGATAATATTTATCCTATTAATATATAGATAATATTTATCCTATTAATATATAGATAATATTTATCTTATTAATATATAGATAATATTTATCTTATTAATATATAGATAATATTTATCTTATTAATATAAACATTATTAATATAGATAATGTTTATCTTATTAATATAAACATTATTAATATATAGATAATATTTATCTTATTAATATATAGATTATTAATATATAGATAATATTTATCCTATAATATATAGATAATATTTATCTTATTAATATATAGATAATATTTATCTTATTAATATATAGATAATATTCATCCTATTGATATATAGATAATAAATTCCGAGCAAATAAAGTGGATGCCATGACTGGAAAATGAAACCTTGAGATCTTGATCTGTTTGGACTTTCTTATAAATAGAGCTTAAAACATTACCGTACCAAAATACTTATAGCTTTAGTGTGACAGCATATTTAATTTACTACCATTAATGAGTCTGTAGGGCCAATTAGTTCTAGTTAGCATAAAAATAAAAACGAGAAGTTATTTTTAAGCTTTCTTTCTCTCTCTCTTGTGTATATTATGAGAGAGAGAGAGAATAATATTTCGTGTGTACATAAAATGCTATGAGCAAATCTTTTTCAATTTTTAGAATTTACTTTAACAGTCTTCAATATTGTATAGAGATACGTTATGAATATATATATATGAATATCTTCCACATTTCATCCTCTATAAGGAATCATCATCAATTCATGTCCTTTTTGGAATGTGATGTTTTCGTTTTGTCATGTGGACGTACATCATAGAAATTCTTCCTTATTTTTTGTTTTTTAATATAGGAAGAATTTTGGACAGGAACCAAGTGGTCTTTGCTGGTCAAAAATAAATTGGAATATACCTATAAACTTTTACGATTATAAAAGAATTTACACAAAAACGGGGGAAATATTTTTGTTAATATTTCTAAAATGTGTAAAATGGAGTCTGTTATCTTCATTATAGTTATATTCAGTTTTAGGATGCTATATTTTCTGACCTTCTTCAGGTACAGATTATCATCAGCAGAAATTTTCTATTTTCCAGTAATTTCAAGCTGAATACTTTACTGGACCATATATAAATTCAGCACCCCAGTTCTGCCTCAGAAAATAATTTTACCATTAAAACAATCTAATTTTTTTTTTTACTAATTACAAAAATGAATGATCTAAAATATAAAAATATGACGGTTAGATTCTCTAAGTTAGACGGTAATAGTTTACATCCTACAAAATCAGTATTTAATTCTAAATAGCCAGTCAATTATGAAATTTTTTATCTGTTCTTTAAAAACAAAATTTTGCTATTTAAATTGATTTCATTGATTACATACTTACTATATTCAGAGATTTTTTTCCCCCCAGTAGCATAATTTTCCAGATATTCACCTTTTTTACTTTTCTTGAATAATCAATGGAAATGATTATCGAATGAAATTCAATGCAAAATGTAAATGGTTTCTAAAATCGCTTGGTACATAGTTATTCAAATATTGCATTCTATTTAGATATACTTTCATTATCATAAACATTAATCATTTATTTAAATTTTTTATTCATTTTGTGCAATCAATTACATTTTTTCTAAACACTTTTTAGTAGACTGTCTTGCCATGTTATTTTTTCTTTAAAGTCATACATAAGTATTACAAGATCATCTGTTCGTGTATTGCTTTCACCCTGCCTTTGTGTCATAGAAAAATTATCAATATACTGGATTCCTCTGTGGTATTCAGAGATGCAAGTTCTCTGCATTTTAGCAGAATTATACTTTTTTTTTTTTTTTAAATTCAGAAAAAGATGGATTTTTGTTTAAAGTGAAAATGTAAGTTCCTTGTTTTTTGTTAAAAATCTGTTTTAGCAAAATGTTAATTTCAGCCAAATCACTGTCTTATTTGGCTGAATTTTATTTATTTCTCTCGCTCTCACTTTATTTATCTTTTTCTTTTCCTGTTTTCTTCTCTCTCTTGTCTTGTCTTAACCTTTTCTCCTTTCCATTCCTATGACAATTTTTTGGTAAGCTGAAAATGTTAATTTTGGTATACTTCAAACAATTCATGATGCAGATGGAGAAGGTAGATGAATTTTATTTCATAAAGAATGACTTCCTGCCCTCTTCCTCACACATCTACACTTGGAATCTATCTTAAGTTTTACTTTCTCGGTTGAAACTGTATTTGTTTATGAAAATACCGAAAATAATTGCTTTGAGTACAAATGAAGTGAAATTGTGGCAAATAGATGCAGTTGTAAATAACAAATTTAGATGAAGGTAGGATGCCTTCCTAAATCTGACCACTAATTCATGAGCTGGGAGAAGTTAGTAACAAGGTTAAGTGGAAGTATACACCAGGGGCGTTTTTTAATGTGGAGAAAAGGAACAAAAATTTAAAATTGTCTTGGTCGTGAAGGATTCCTCTTCCACTAACTAAAAATAAATTAAAGTACAGCATCTGAAGAACAGATACTACACTTTGAGGTATCAAATCTTTTATTCAGGTTACAAATACAATAAAAATTCAGTATGAACAAAACCTTAGGCACAAGGCCAACTCATAAATGGGGGAATGGAGGTCGTTGGTCATCCTTGTCACTCTAGAACTAAACATAAGGTTCGCTTAGTTAGCAGCCTTTTTCACCATAATACCGTATTCACCCTTTCATACTGGGGGACGTCCGACTTAGAACCCAATCGTTTTAAACATTTTTTATTAATGTGTGAAAACGAAAAAGATAACAATAGTGATGCAATAATTCATTTGTGTCTAGGACAGGGGGGAGAAAAAATAAAAAGTGGTTAATAAGACCCTCCCAACCCAGTCAAATTGATAGACCACCCATTTCACTTCCGGTTGTAAAGGAATCTGATGTCCTGCAGGACAGTCTCTAGGTGGGGGTGCCCTCTAGATGGTATGAAAGGGAGAAAAGAAAAATTGGTGGGTGAGGGGGGAGGTGTTAGTGATTGACTTTTTTTTTTTCTCTCCAAGATGGGTAAAATTTAGAGGGGGGGCAGAATTGCAGTTAAGAGGGGGTTGGAATCTTGCAGGCTTCCTAGTCAGGGAGGGATGGGGCACTCACTCGGCTAGCTAAGAGGCTAATAGTATGATTGGGGTGGGTCCAATAGACCTCTGAACTGCGTACTCCACACCTAGGCAGGAAACATGTGTTCAAATTTGGCTCCTTCCGTACACACAGATTTGCTATGTGTATCCATCTTCTGTCAAATGCTGTGCGATGCAGCCTTCTATCACATCTGATCTTCAACTGTAATTGGTGTTTAAAGAAAGTGATCAGATCCTGATCAGAAAAAGACAACACCCATTGGCCACCTTGCAGTCACAACGTCCAAATCACCATTCTCACCACGGCCAGGATCATAATGTAGAACACTTGTCTTTCCCAGTCCCACGGTGGCCTCACGTTGTCAATGACATTGGATACGGTAATCTGGCAAGGATGCTTGGGATCGATGCAAGCCGTCACCTCGCTGACATACAACCAGTAATGAGTTCGCGGCAGTCAAAGAAAGGGTGATCAGTCGTTTCTGTGGCCATTGTTCTGCAACGGGGACAAGCAGACAACTCCAAAAAACTGAAACTGTATTATACGTTGTACTTTGATCTTGGCCTGATGGCCAAGAAGTCTCCGGAATGTGATAGTTGCATTTCTTACTTACAGATTATTTCATAGTTCTTGCCTCACTGCAATGGTTAAATATCATCCTGTGCTACAGCTGAACAGACCAAACCTGTAACGATGTACATTCACGTTAGATCCACTGCACAATCATACCGGTGATCTCTTTTTGCATTGCGTTCTGCAGTCCGAAATGTGCTGCCTTAGAACTGGGTGAATGAACATATATCATTGTCACATTTTTGGAGTTTTGTATTGTCTAACTATCGTCATGTTAAATTTTAAGCATTCCCTAATTAACTAGGTAGCCTCTGTCTATCGATAACGGTTTTTATGACGATGGCTTAATAAAAAAACAAAAATCAGAAGAGAATGGACGCGTTTTCTTAATTCAAAGTTTTTCGGGGTTTTTTTTTTTATGAACGAAATCTAAAAGTTAATGAAAAATGACCCAACAAAATATCAAGATCTGAGCAAAAATTGACCTGTACTGGTTTCCTTACACCCACTTCCTGTACATCTATTTTGTCTGTTTTTTTTTCTTTGGTAGTATCGCCACCCGGATTTAGAGTTAATAGTAAGGTGAGAGTTGTGAGAAATTAATCTCACAATCTCAATACTCTCTGGCTGAGACAAAAATAATTCCACAATTACAAAACCAGACCTTTTAAACTCAAATTTTATTCAGTTATAGCATCAAAGGTTAATGGTCCGGATACAGTCCTTGCAAAATGTTGGGTCAGTTTTGCCTCCCAAATTGTGAGCCAGTAGTTAATTCCTTTTGTTGGAGTGGTAGTGTGGGTTTACTTAAAAAAAAGTCCATGATAATTCATGGTGTTCTCGGCAAGAGGTCTGGTGCCTTTAATTAGGCATAAAACGAGTCCCTTGGGATCATAATTGAATTGAGAAAAGTCCAAACATTTAGGTGATATAAACATTTAGAAAATGTTCATATGGTGCCATCCTCTAATTGAGATATCTTCGGCACAATATAAAAATGTCTCTGCTTGTAGAGATTTAAAGTTCTTTTTTCACCAAACATTTAGGTGATATAAACATGAAGAAGTTGTTGCGGCTCCATTCTCGATAAGGCATTCTTCTCGGAGCCAACTTTTGGTGAGTCTCGTTCTTGCTGGAGGTGTTTGTAGACTGAAAAACGAAATGGATGTTTACAAAAAAGGTGCCAAGTAATTATCTTGGCTCATACAAATTAACCAATCACAGGCTGCCTACAAGAAATGTGCGTAGGCGGCTTAAAACATGAAAATGGCATTGTAACTGGGATTTCTCACAGAGTACGCCATAAAAATATTTCTTTAGGATGTCATCATAAAATAACCAAATTAGTTCATTCATTAATGAGTAAATTCTAAAACATTTCATTAAAATTTAGTATTTGCATTTGGATAGTTGAAAACTTGAGGCATTTTTATTTTTTTCATCCGTCCCTATTTACTTGCTCCCAGATTTCCCAAAATGGGTGAATCTCTGGATTAGGACAAAAATTAAAATTGCTTAAATTAAGGAGTTCTCCTTTACGGAAAAGTTTAACATCATGACATATACTAAATTCTGTTCATCAAAATCCGTCATCAAAAATAATAAAACAAGAAGTGCTCATTTGTTTTATTTTGATGTAATCATGACATTGTAATATTTTGTTTTTAAAATCTATATATCTATAAAAGTGAACGTGTCTGTCTGTGTACATTTCCCTACACAATAACTCTGTCAATTTTCAGTCTACAGACTCGAAATTTGATATACAGGGTACTGAGATTTGGGAAAATTTTTGTAATCCGTTTTCGGCCAGAAATTTGGCTGTTAAGCGGTCAAAGTTCAATGATTTTACCTTTGAGAACTCTACCAAACTCCTCCGACAATTTGGGGTATAAACAATTGAAATTTTAGATATAGGTTCCTTGGACATGGATCTAACTTAATAACTTGATTTGAGCCCAAAACAAATGTTAAGGGGGTCATTAAATAGGGGTTAAAGTTAAAAAAAAAAAAAAAAAAAAAAGACCACTTTTTTTTTTTTTTTCTCAACATACACCTCCAAACACCCGGGCAACGCCGGGCTGAAATGCTAGTATGAAATAAATAAATGAATCTCCGTCTGGCGTTTTTCCGTTCTTACCTAACAATTGTTACTAATGATCTTGATGTATTAATTTACCCAGCTCCGACCTACCCTCTCTTTGTCCGTCGCCGTTACTTTCGTCTCCGGGTCCTATTCACCCTGCCACCATCCAAGCACAACGTGCCCCCCCCCCTATTTTATTTACTGATGACGATGATGATGATGATGTGAGGTCGTTAGTCGCAACCGTAAACGAACGAGAAAGGTCCTCTTTACCCCCTGTTCTTTTTCTCCAACAGGAAGTACATAAAAACTTCTTTGTTGTTTCCTCATGTTTCTTCTCGACACGCTCGTCCGCCGTTCTAATAGCCATTAGATGACATGACCAAAACTGCTCGGATAGTATTTAACTTTTTTATCACGAATGTCCCAAAGGAGAAAACTTCGCATCCTTTGTGAATTAATAATTATCTAGCAAAAAGAAAAACTATTGTTTTTGTAAACATTTTTTTTTCTTTTTGGAATGGAAGTCAGTGGTTGTTACGGCCTTGTTATTCAGCATAAAAACAGAATACTGTCTGTCTTTCTGCTGATGGTCACTTAAAAAGACGGTCCCAAATCCCTGGATTTTACCCTCCATGGCATGTCTTCAAGTTCCACTATGTTTGCAATTCAATGTTAGGACTATGGTAAGGAAACTGGGGAAAGAAAAAGAAACCCCAAACTCTTTGTTTTATTTGTCAATTCATACCCAACCCTTTTTCTTTTGTCTTCCTCGCCCTCCCCCTTTTTTTTTTTAAAGTTTTGTTTTGGGACGTTTTAATCTTTTTTTCACGAACAATTCCCCTTTTATATCTTTTTTGTCATCAACTATATTGTTTTGTTTTAAAATTGTCTTTTAAATGAGTTCATATTTTAAAACTATAAAAACGAAAAAAAAAAAAAGAAAAGGTTATCGATTCAGGTTGTGTTTATTTACCTGGACAGAATAGCAGATAAAATGGAGAATTCACATTTTCAGTGCGTTTTTTTTCTTCTTTTTTTTAAATTTACTTTTTAAGTTCTAAATCCAAACCCTGAAAAAGACGGATTTAACTGCGACTGTAACTTTAAAACTGTTTAAAAGACAAATTATTTTTTTTAATTAAAGAGAAGTTTGATTTTTTTGTTTGTTTTTTGTTTTTAAATTTGTGAGGAAATTAAATATATAGAGGTGTTAAAAACAACGTGGATACTGTTTTAAAACAAAAAAACTAAACCCCAAATTTAAAATTATTGGTGCTTATGCACTTTTGTTACCGCGCTATTTTTTTAAATAGTATTTTCAAGCTTAATTCAAGTTTACTATATTTTTTATATTTAATTAAGTGGAAGTAGAGAATAATTAAAAAACAGAACACCCTCTCCTACTCATGTGAAGAATGGCTTTCTAAATGTTATTTCAGCTCGGTAACAAAAGTGCATAACTACCAAATTATTCAATTTTATTTTTTTTCCAGATTTTATAAAATGTTATTTCATTTCCTATGTTTGGTTAACAAATTAACAATCTTGGCTACGCATATTAAAAGAAATTCACGTTTAATTGATGTGTTATTATTTATTGTAAGAAGTTTATTTACTAATCTGCCACTGCAGGTCAGTTTATAGTCGTAAGTCCCGCTCCGTCAAAAGAGGAGCAGTTGCTCCTCTTTTGACGAAGCTGGACCTCATCAGGAGCACTTTGAACGAGTAGAAAATTTGTCATGATCGTTTTCGTCGTTATTCCTCGGTTGGAGAGCCTCAGGTGGTTGGCAATAACCCCCACTTTAAATGAGGAGGGGGGGATAATACCTTGGAGCATGATTTCCTAAGACCGAACCGCCGGAACATATTCCACAAAGATTTTTTTTTTTTTTTTTAATAGGTGTGGGATTCACCTTCAACACGAATTTATAAAACTTTTTTTACTATGTTTAAAGCGTTTCTTGGCCTTAAAGTTCGGAGCAAAGTGTAGTGTCTGTTCCTGTTCCGGTTCCGTTGCCATTAACCTTTCTTTGATGCTATATAACTGAATAAAATTTGAGTTTAAAGGTCTGTTTTTTTTAACTGTGGAATATTGGGACAAAAATCAATAATTCAAAATTTCCCTTTATGGGGAGGTGGACTTCCTCCACATTAAACATCATGCCTTCGTGGGGAGGCAAGTAAATAGAGTATACGGTAAACGTTTACTTGCCAACTGCTTAATTTCGATCAAATTCTATTTTACTTAATTTTATATTTAGATTTTAAGTTCTGTGTTGTTTTGTTGACCAACATCAACAATAACTGGGTACTAAGGAAAATGCAATTATGTTATCGTGCTGGCACTGCTGGAATAATTTAACATTCTTAACATGGGGAGGGTTTGTAATTCTGTACTTCCACATAACAATTTAATAAAAAACATATCATAAAACTTGAATTTAACTTAATTTAGTAAAAAACAGCACGGTAACATAAGTGCAATGCAAATGTTGCAACATAGAAAACGCAAAATAAAAAAAATATCAAGTTCATTTGTGTTTCTTGACAGTGATGTTTAAAATTGAGAATTTTAGGATCAGCCATCCTTTAAATCCCATAATCAGTGATAACTACTGGACCCTTTTATTATGTAATTTGCGCACTACGGGAGACACGGCTAAGCCTAATTGAGGCTTAAAGAAGGCGCGCGTGTGTGTGTGGGGGGCTTTAATGGGATTTTACAAGGCGTTTTGCGCGCTTTCTCTTATTTTATTTTTTATTAAATTTACACCGAAGCGTTTAAAATAGGTTTTATAAATTTAACCAAAGGAAATTAAAAATGCACTAGTTTTTGTTTTAAGTCAAATCAATTTTATTCAAAATTTGTCTTTTTGTAAATTGTCGGCAGTTTGAGCAGTGATTTTTTATCTCTATTCAATAAATATGAAAATTAAGCTTAAAATAAAATTCTTTTGACTAGAAACAAAATGTATCTTTTCTGATATTACACTTCACTTTTTCTGTTGTCAATTAATGGGGGAGAAATCTTTCCACACTAAGACCATTATTTTTTTTTCTTATCCAGAGTGCCCCTTTTTTTGGAGCTGAATTTCCCCACATCAAAAACCGACATTGTGTCTAACTCTGCCCTTGTGGGGAGGGAAATAAATAGGAACATAACATCTCGTATTAAAAAGACGTCAAAAGGAAGTTTGCATTTTTGTAATTTCATCTTCAGTTGTAGGGTATTGGAAAAATAGTCAGTTGAGTATTAATAAAAGTTTGAGGATTTTTTTTTCTTTTAATAGAATTTGTAAACGACAAACAGTAAATCATTACATGTTTCATGTTTCAACTGGTAAACGTGTATTTGATATTAACGGTCAAAACATAAAACCAAATAATCCCTATTTTCTTGCCTCTGCACGAAAACCCGCCTCAATTTGGAAGTACCTCTGTATCACCGACCGAAGTCATACTACACATTGAATTATTTATTTGCAATATATATATATATATATATATATATATATATATATATATATATATATAAATTTTCAGATTAGGTCCACCTCCACAATTTTCTTTTAAATGATGACTTGTGAAGGTTTTCGGCCATACTGAATACGAAAATCGTCTTGAAATTTTGCAGAAATAATTAGTTATCGAGATATAAAAAGTTGTATTATGCATTGTATTCTTTGGCGGCCATCTTTGTTACGCGCGTAGATTTGTTTATGGTGTACGCGCGTAAAAACGATGGCCGCCAAAGAATACAATGCATAATACAGCTTTTTATATCTCGATAACTGCTTATTTCAGCAAAATTTCAATGCGATTTCCGTATTCAGCATAGTAGAAAATTTATAAATGTCGCCATTTAAAAGAAAATTGTGGAGGTGGGCCTAATTTAAAAAAAATACCCGGAGTTGTATAGAATTACTATTGTTAATCTTAATTTGTTATTCCATTTGCTATGGCTGGTCCAGAAAACGACCATAATTGTAACCGACATAATTGGCCATTAATGTACAAAGGTACGTCGTTGCGCCATTTTATATAGTACCTGCAATTAGCGGCTGTGACGTTGAGTGAATGTTTACATTCCAAAGTGAATAATGCAACAAGTTTCACTTAGTAATTTGACATTTATTCCATGCGTCTCGAGTCTTGTAATGTTTCAATATAACAATATTAAAAAAATATTGTAGTAGTTAACGTAATTAAGTTCTACTTCTTTTGTACTTGCGTGTTTTCACTCGTATACTGATTGAGACATGCTCAGACTCGCGTAGTAATACTTCTGGCAACCTTTTTTTTCCATTTCCACTCAAACTATTTTGTGACCATTTATAAACAATCAAACTTCAAGCACTGTGCCAACAAGTGACCATATTACTTTGGTCAACTCTCGCCATAATTTGCTGAGTGAGGAGATCAAAGTTCCAATCCAGAGACCAACGTCAACAAATGTCATTCATTTCATCGTTTCTGGCAATGACTTGACACAATAAGATAAAACTTTTGGATTTAATTCCATTTCATGCCGGACTTTTCAGGCCATGTTCCGTGTTGATGAAACCACTGAATAAATTTATAGCAATCGTAGAGAAGTTTGTCTTTCTATCTGAAACCTTGTGACCTTTTTCTTATCAAGCCAAGTCAGTAGGATGGATACAGATGTAGCGATCCTACTACATAAGGTTTATACAACAAGCTATTCATCACCCCAACCTCTACAATATATGCAATTCAACTAAAAGCATATGATCAACATAGATAAATCGATGAGTTTTTGCTAAGAATTTTCATCTTTAATGTACATTGCGTACAATAAGTCATCTTCAAGTCTAATGTCAACAAATACTTCTCATTCACTTAATCAAGTTTTGTGCATTTCATTCATTGTTTTCAAGCTTTTCATAGTTCATCATCTAACTGATTATCTTGTCCTCAAGTAGCTTTTAGCCTTGATAAGTTATGGCTGTTTAGAATTAAATAGCTGGATTCTGAACAAATCAAGATTTCTTAACAAAGACGATTATGAGTACGTGTAAACGATGTTGTATAATAGATTCCTGTTTTTGGATTATTCAAGCTACTGTTCTCATCTTTAGTTTTATTTTCACATTTCGATCGATGTAACATCCGACCTTCAGATGTATCTTGTCAAATTAGAGAATCTTTTTGTCGAACCTCAAAATCTGCACAGAATTTTGAACAGAACCCTTTATTTAATCCACGGAAGTAGCATACTTTTGTTCCACCATGGCCAGGTAGCAGTCCTAAAAGAAATTGTATTTTGAGGATTGAACCTTCAACCTCCAGAAGTGTCTTAATTACACGTAAATTTTATCAAGTAATTTATTTGTTACACTTTGTGTCCTTGTGGCCAATTCTAGTATAAATTTTGTGATTCTCGCCCCCACCACTCCCTTTTTTTTTTTTCTTTTTTTTTTGCATATCTGTACGATCTTACCACTTATCACTACAGATTTATGCTCTGGCAAGTTTACGTGAAGTTACGAAAGCTGAAATATTTTCAGAGAGAATATTAGGATTTAGTTACTTTTTGGCGTTAAACTTGTCTTTGCGTTTGCAATGGGAGTTTCTTGCTGATGCTGCATATAACTAGAGTAATTAGTAATCCCTCTTGGACGTAGGTGAGATTCTAGTAGTCGTTGGCTGATAGCTAAACTGCTGATTTGTTGAGGTGAAGTAAATTGGAGTGGTTGAATTCCCTACCTGTGCAGTAGAAATTTAAATCAGATTTTTATAGCTGTTAGATTTTTTAGATGGTTGCTCTGGGACGATTCTTTTTAGAATTTAATTTTAGCATCCATATCTGTATCCAGCATTAATTTTTTTTTCTGAAGATTTTACTTTATAGGGAGGAAATCTATTGAATATTCTCTAGAGCTATTTTTGCATTTCACATCCTGATTGGTAAATCTGTCCATAGGCATTCATGCACACATGTGCATTCTCATAATAGTTTGAGCTGGTGAAGTAACAAAATCTCTAAGAATATATACATGTGTTAATGATGCTATATAAAAAATTTAGTACAAAATGCAGTACTTAAAGAATTTTAGGATTTAGTAAATTTTGTGTGGAACCTGTCTTTGCATTTGCAATGAGTATGTGTCTCTTGTTGATGTGTGTATGAAGAATATACTAGAGTAGTTAGTTATCCCTCTTACTGTCTATATTTAAATCCAAAAAATAAAATAAGAGAAATATGTAAATGTATAAGAAGGTTGTTGGCAATGTAGAATACCATGATGGTGACTTATGAACAGAAACACACAAATGAATGAAGGTCATGTTAAGATTATAAATCGTAGTGTATTTATTTTTCAAAAGCATTCACATGAATCAGATATGGAATTACTAACTAGTACGATAACAGTCTTTGATAATTTCGAGCGGTACTTTTCTTTTTCACAAAGAAAATAAACCAAAAATATACTGTAAAAACGGAACAAGGGATACGATAATCAAGCAGAAAATAACATGGGAGCAATGAATGAGGGAAACTTAAAACAATTCTTTTTTTATTATATTAAAAAAACAAATGTAAAAATTTTAAGACTATGCTTTTAATTATTTTACTCTAAGTCTAATTACGAGGTGCCTTCAATAAGTTTCCAGACTTTTTTCATATGAGCACTTTTCTTGATAGTATAGACATGAAACTTTAGTCTCATTCGGAAGAATCTCCTCTGGCTGCAGTGCACTTGTTGTACTGTTCCAACAATTTCTGGAAGGCCCCATGGAAATCCTCTTGTGTGAGTGACCTTTGTCACAGCCTCTTTCATCTCCTCAATTATCTTATAATGACAACCTCTAAAGTTTTCCTTGAGCTTAGGTAATAACCAAAAGTCATATAGAGCAAGGTCTGGACTATAGGGAGAATGAGGAACTGTCTTGATTCTTATCTTGGTCAAATAGTCTGTGACAAGGATGGAATTGTGAACTGATGCATTTGCGCAAATCTTTCTCATTTTCAGTTCCTCACAAATAATTGTGTGTACAGTTTCTACACTTACATCAAACTGTGCACTCATTGTCTCTATAGACACATGACAGTCCTTATCCATGAAATTCTTTATTTGGCCAATCAACTCTGGTGTTCTGACTTCCTTGCTCCTCCTACACCTCTCATCATCCCTCACAAACTTCTTGCCTTCCTTGAATCTTTTATGCCACTCAGAAACTGATGCTTGATTCATGCAAAATGATCCAAAAGAAGTCTGAAGCTTTCTATACGTTTCTGTGGTATTTTTTTTTCCAAGTTAAAAACAGAATTTTATCGCATATCGTTTTTCTAAAGTATCCTCATGTCCAGATTGCATTTTTGAAATTCACCAGTTGTGACAATCAGGCTTTAGTAGGGGGTAGTCCAATTCCTGCTGTAGCTGTTCATTTGAACCTGAAGTCATAAAAATTGGTCAGACATCTCATATTGTAATAAAATACTGAATTTTAAAGAGTCTCTGACAATTTAAATGCTTGTACAAAAAATCTAGAAACTTGTTTAAGGCACCTCATATGTCTTTGCCAGGACAACACTGGATAAATACAGCTATTAAATAAGACATTAAAAACAAAATATTGCATTCATATGACAGCTTTTAGTGAATGAAATTGTTCATTGATAAAATCTATGATAGAAGATACTAATTATAATTTTTTTTTTTTTTTTTTTTTAAATAGTTAATGTATGTTAATTGTTTATAGCAGTTCTTGTCTTTTTTATAATGTCTATTGTAAACGAGAAATGAATCAATTATCTCGTACAAGACAGCTTGAATAATATATAGTTGTCGAGATTGGTTGAGTTGGATATGAATTATGAGATATTTAATTTGGAGAGCCAACTAATACTAACTTCACCTTCTGGACAAATTGGGTTTCTAATTCTTATTTGCCTATTTGTATTTGAAACCGCATTCTCCTGAAGTGTGTTAAACCAGCTCTACCCATTCTACTTTTTTTTTTTCTTTTTACAAGGGAGTTACCAGTTATCAAGATCTGAAGGCCACTCGAGGATAAGGGTTAATGAATTTAAATTTAATAATCATTAATGATGTAGATTGGGTAGAATTTGGATTATTTAAGGGGACGGCTCAACAAGAACTTGTTTACGTTGGACTTGAAGGTTACCATGTTGTAATCCGCCAGGAAACGGTCAGTGGAACAGTTTCACAGGCAGGCAGGTCTAGGAAAGAAACTTTGTTCATGGAATCTGAATTTCGATTTAGGCACAGATAGACCAACAATTAATCTCCAACCACTTGCTGTTCGAATAGCAAATTTTGTAGATGTGGGATTGCTGATTTAACCATCATCCAGGTTTTTCTTTGTCTACCACATGGCTTTTTTTGACTTTGTAGACAAGCTGGGGCATTTGCTTCATAGATGAACTATTCTGCTTGATGGCAAAGAGCATGATCGAGCAAGTGCAGATATCTAATGAAGATAACTTGTCAGAGGGAGTTAATTTTGCAGTAACAACATAGTGTTGTTTAAGAGGAAATGCTGCTATTTGATACAGAGGATGCGACGCAGACAATGGTGATCAAGTTTCCAATCACCTAGCGCCTACCACTTTCATTGACCATGACTCACTGCCATAAAGGAGGATCGTTCACACCAGCACTTGATAAATCCTTATCTCGAATCTTAATCAAAGCTGAGAATTGAGTTAACAGAAGACATGATGTGCAATTTGTGCTTTAATGTCAACTTCATCTTGACCTGTGGTGATGGCGCCAAGAGCATCACAACTGTGAATGATGGGTGTTTTGTCTGTTGAAGTGAAACCGGTAGGGAGTATCTCGGTTTTCAAGGTCTTTGTTTTTATCCCAATCTGTGATGCAACACGTTGAAGTGCATTAATAGTAGAGTGGACATTAGCAAATACTTCGCTGAGTAGCATAGTATGATCTGTATAATCCAAATCTTTGACGGCAAATTTGCGACCAACAGTGAAACTTTTTTAAAGCATTCAGCATAACATGGTCCCTGGCATGATTGAAAAATGTTTGCAAAAGGTCATTCTTGTCAAATGCCAGATTGTATTTTGAAAGGTTCCAAAACCTCACTGTACATGCAGGATCGTGTTCAGTAGTAGTATGCTTTAAGAACTTTAGGTGAAATGCTATCTGCTTGCATAACCTTCCGGAAAGTTTCAAAATCTGTGTTAATTTACAGGACCTTAATTCCATTGGTTAGAATGCAATACACACGCATTAACAAACCAAATATGGAAGAAGAAACTGACTTTCCTAATCACCACAACTGAGTGGGATTTCTCCATTTTCTGAAATGTTAAAAATGTCTGAATGAGAATTCGTTATTGATTGTAGATCAAGGTGAGATTACAAGGAAACAGCTGTTGATGATAGATGAAAAAAAGGAAAAAAAAGCCAAAGATTTTTTTCAGCTTGAAAAATAGGAATCTTATTCGGATAAGTAAGATTATAAAGATTAAAAAACAGACTGTCACCATTTCCCTAGTTATGGTTGGGACTCCAATGTGATGGATACAAACGTATACTCTGGAGTTAGTTGTGCTGATTATTATATTATCCAGTCTGTCGGCTGTAATATCGTTGGCAAAGCTCTGAAAACTTCACCAGAAGTATAGATAAAATAGTTGCTTTGTTTTCTGATTTCTTTACAATGGAAAAATAAAACTATTGATTCATCAACATTTCATTTTCTTTTTTTCTCAAGACTGATTTGAAGAAAAACGAAACTAGAAAATATATAAATTTTGTTTTCATTTTCTATTACAGAATATTATTTCCATAATTTTTATCATATATATATATATATATATATACACACACACACACACACACAGAATATTCATTGTAACATGGTGAATGAGAGAACAAAAAGCAGTTAGTAAACCCTCCCAACCTTTTCCAAAGAATAGACCGTCCACTGTTTGTCAGATACTACACTTGGATCCTAGCCAAAAGTCTAAATACCTTTTTATCTTCGTCTTTTTTCTAACAAAAACTACATGTTCCAAATGTTTTCTTTTTATAAATACTCAAGAGTTGGAATTTTTTGCTTTTTGGTCTCTTAATGTTCATTGTTCATACTAGAATTTTATTTTCCATGGAAAAAATTGCGTTGGATTAGATATTCATTCAGTCTGCTTTACTTCTGATCACCCATCCCTGCAACGTGAAACTGATCGTTTCAGCAGCACTCATTAGCATGTCAGTTTTATTTGTTGCCTGGAAATAAAATGATAGAGAACAAGTTTTTAATTGTAACAAAATAAAAAAATATTTAAAAATGTTACTGTACATGAGATTCATTTGGCTCAAATTTAAATTCTCTAATACTTGCTCTCTTTTGAAAAATTGGGATGTTAAATTTAAAAACCTATATTCACTTTAAAATATAATTTATTGAATAAGTGCTGCACATTCCATTGAAACATATAATGGCCCACTTAAAAGTAGCCCAGAAAATGTAGTAGAACAGAGAAACATTCTCTTATTGTATAAATCACGTGTAGTGCTATAAAAAATGCTAGAAGTGCTCCCTATTGACATCTATGCATTTCTGGGCACGTTTAGCAACATTTACAAATACTGCCCCTAGATTTTTTCTGGTGATTCTCCTGATAGCGTTGGTAATGTTCTCCCTTAGTTGGTCTAGAATGTGAGGATTATCTGCATAAACTTTTTTTGTTTTAAAGTCTCCCTAAGATAAAAATCACATGATCCGGAGAATGTGGTGGCCATAACCCTTTGCTTATTTGTTCTCTCTTCCGTAAACACGTCATGAACTCGTGTCGGTGATCTGTGAGATGTGTGACCTGTAGCATCATCTTGTTTGAAAAAGAATTGCATTTTGTCTTGTGGTGTCGGTTGGTAAGAGAAAGATTAGATAGATCGGGCTACTTTTAAGTGGGTCATCCTGTATATAGCCGTCAAAAATTGATGTTTGTCAAAAAATTAAGCTATATCAAATCGGATTACTAGTTTACAAATGAGTCCTTTAATTGGATTTACTGTTGCAAATGTCAGAATTTCGTGTGTTGATAAAACCTTGCTTTCTGATGGGGAAAAATTCTTTTCATGCAAAGCAATGACTTGATAAATGTTATTTTAACTTTTTGTTTGAAACCAGTTAAATGTTAGTATGCTGACTTTAAATACAAGCAATGGAGAACACTAAGATCACCCTGATTTCGCAATTGCCCCAGAAAAGAAAAAAAGTCCACAAACTCATTTTAACAAATCATAAATTTAAGTTGCCCGAGATAGCAGAAGAATTGCAGATATCAGACACTGTATTGACCATTTTGCATGAACATTTGTCAATGAGAAAGTTGTTCAAAATGGGTGCTGCATGTGTTTACAGTTGATAAAAACTAATGATGTAACTCTTTACATTGCAAGAAAAAGGAGCTTTTGTATCAATATGTGACAATGGATGAAATATGGATCCAACACTGCAAATCAGCAGCAAGCTGAGTGCACAACAGCAGGTGAAATCTTTCTAAAACAAAGATGCAAACATCAGCAGACAAGGTTTTAGTCTCCATATTTTGTGATGCGCAAGGTATTTGTTTTATCAATCAAGAAAGGAAGAACTTACACAGCCTTATTGGCGTGTTTGAAGCATGATACAAGTGAATAATAAAAAACGTTTTTTTCACTCAAACAATGCACTGTCACAAATTGACTACAATGATGACACAAGTACATTAATTGCTCCTGTAATCTACTGTATTCGCCAAAGACTACTTGCTTTTTGCAAACATGAAAAGAATATTCCAGGTTACGGTTTCGCTCTAATAAAGAAGTGATATTAGAAACTGAAGCGTATTTTGAAGTCTGAGACATCTTTCTACAAAAGACATCAAATTATTAAAGAAATGTTGGAATCGGTACGTCACTCTAGAAGGAGACTGTTCATGAATAAAGTCAAATTTTATTTAAAGTTTATTTTGTTAGTTGGATCCAAGACTTATTGAGTAAGATGAACAAGATTTGAACTATGCAGATCCACGATTTAACAAAATAAATTTTGGAGGCTTATAGATAGACTCCCAAAATTTATTTTTGTTACATCGTTAGTTCTGAATTTATCCAATTCATTAAAAAAAATGTCTACAATACTTTTAACTTGATGAAATATTTTTTTCAAAGTACATTCCTCCATTACGAAAACGATCTACTTGAGCAGCAGATGTTTTCTTTCTTTTCTTACAGAAATCGCTTCAGAAAAGACGTGAGGCCACTTTATTTAACTTGATTTAAGGCGCTAACAAGTACACTAGACCGAGTAAATCGAGCTGGAACAAAGGAAGCAGTGAATAGATCAGACAATTTCGAAGAACACATGCCAAAATTAGTTTTTATAGAAACGACTAACATCAAGTAAAAAGATTTACTTCAAGTGTTGAAAGATGGACACTTTACAAATAAGGTAGAATGAAAGACAAATGAAACGGATCATGCTTAACGTGTGTGTGTGTGTGGGAGGGGGGAGAGAGAGAGAGAGAGAGAGAGAGAGAGAGAGAGAGAGAGAGAGAGAGAGAGAGAGAGAGAGAGAGAGAGAGAGGAAATCGGATAGGAGTCATCTACTCTGACCTCTTTCCAGGGAAGTTGGCAATTTATTCATGATATTACTTAAAATTGCACCAAAGATAAGAATTAAAATGCCTGGAATAAGTTTTCTAATGTTTCACTTTTCTTTTTTTCTTGCTAATCCTGACTTCTATGATTGATGGTTTCGATCTATTAATGACAAGGGTTTAGAAATGGTTTAAAATTATTCTTCCACACGCCAATGCACTTTCCTTCTATATAGTATATATTCACATTATTGCAATTAAGAAAGATTAGTGTCAATCCTTGATACTTGAGGTCCCCCAATATAGCGACAGTTAAGTGTGGTTGGGCTTATTTTTATAGTCGTCCTCATCACATAACAATGAACGAGATCTTCTTGCCTTACATTTTGCTATGTGCCACGTTTTACCCTCGTGTAGAGACTAATTTATACTGTTTTTTATTTTTATTTTTTTATTATGAATAAAAAATTTATATTTCCAGAAAAAGTAATAAAAAATGACTGCTTTCATATCATTTATCGATTAATTTTTTGACTCATTATGTTTTTCGTGTTTGTGTGTGTGTAAAAATGACCTTGTGTGTGTGGAGCAGTTTCTATCAAATTACTCTGCCAATGTTTGATCTGCAGACTTGAAACTTGATATATAGAGGATTCAGACCTGTGGAACAAATTCAATTTGGTCTTTGGCCAGTAAAAGTAGCTGCTAAAAGTTAAAAATTTGAACCTGGCAAGCATAAAGCGCAAATATACATTTGTTTAAATGTGTTTTTAATGTATTTACATTCATTTATTAAATCATATTGTAGCGAATACTGCTAGAGTTAAATGTTTTGGTTTAGATTTTAGCTGACACCCAAGTCTTAATTTTTTTTTTTTAACTTTTGAAATTACTATGTATTGAGTAATAATCAGTAATTAGCTTACGAAATTTGCATAAATGAAAATATATTTAAATGTACTTAAAGCGTATCAAACAGCGTCCTAGTATCAATACCTCCATTTTGTCTCGAAAGACAAAGGATACCCCCTGTAGGGGCAGCTATGTGGGTAATTGTGTGGCAAGGGTTGCACAATCCCAAACCACACCTCTCCTGAATTGGCACTGCTTACTTCTGGTAGCAAGGAGAAGTCCAGGACGACTGGAAACAATGTCAAGATAAGCGGAGAGCACATATAGCACCTGCATGTCCCAAAATGGCTACCCGCCTGGTACTGGCCAGGCTCATCCTTGCTTAACTTCGGTGATCTGATGGGAAATTGTGTGTCAAACGTGATTATGCCATATATATATATATATATATATATATATATATACATATATATATATATATATATATATATATATATATCCTAAAAAGAACAAATCGCATCATATTTTTTTTAAACATCTAAACTGCTATATGACGTTAAAAATCTCTCACTTCACAATACTATACACATTTTGAATGCCAACGACTTTTTTCGTTCTGAAATAGAACAAAGACATCCATTTCACAAGTATATTTTCAAATATTGTATTATATTTTATTTTCAATTTAATCATCCCAAAGAAGTCTTAACGTTGAATATGTAACTTGGTTTGTTCCTTTTTCATCTCTATCTCGTTGGAATATTATTTCCATTATTCTCATCCATGTGGTATTCAAAAGTGGCCACACTTCATGCAGAACTCGACCTTGTCACGTTCGTTCAGCCTTCGTGGGAAGGTAGGTAAATTACAAATTGAATTTTTATCCAACTTTCGAACTACGATAAAAGTGTATCGCTTGTTCCGTTTTCAATTCTTCTAGACCGAGGCAATTTTCATTTTCAATTGAGGAGCTGGAATTCCGAACATTAAAAATAGACTTTTTTTTCTTGTCTAACTTTACCTACGTGGAAAGAGTGGGGACAAATATAGCATTAATGTTATTGATTTAAGTGTTGCTCGTGCAAATGGTGAAATTCATAAAAGCTAAATAGTCTCTGACAAGAAACACGAAATCGCGCATTATATTTTGTACGATGAAAAAGGAATGCTAAATGTTTTAAAAATCTAGCAAAAATCAAATAATAGTAATATTTTCATGAAATTTTCGATATTCGTTATTAAATAAACTTACATAATAAAAGTAGGTTTCCTTAAATATATTAGAGGGATTTTTTTTTTAGGTGTCTTAACCCCCCCCTATATTTCATGTTACGAAGACTAAAAATAAATGTAGGTCGATAAAAATTTCAACATTTTTTAAAGCTGAAATGATCAAATAATTTAAAAAATAGTTATTTTTAAAAAGCTTTAAATGATATTAATTTCAAATATGCGATACGATGTTTAAACAGATTTTTTATGTAACAAGTTTCCAATAAAAAAATATAGTCATATAATAGAATATATGACTCTTGAGATAATAAAAATTGCAAAAGCAAAATCAACTCAAAAAAAATTTGTTTGATTTGATTTAAAATGACAGGATAATAATCAAATTTTGCGCCTCCAAAAAAGTATGGAGGTCTGTAAACAACATTTTTAGGTACATGTATCAACAGAATAGATTAAAATTAATTTTATCGTCTGTGTAGTTCGTTATTAAAAATCTGTTTTGTTTTATAAAAGGTACGTCTTATATTGTTTTTTTATTCATTTTTTTTATTATACATTTTATTTATTCATAAATTTCTGCATAAATGCTCTTCCATAGAAATTGACCCAGACTATAGTAAACATGCGAAATGATGACGTCACTTGTTAATGCATACAATGATGACGTTCTACACAATGGTTTGGAAATGATTACATTTCTTTGTTGTATTATCTTTCGAAAATTGTAAATGGGTAAATACAATTAGGTAGGTATGAAGAAAAAAAATTGATTTCAAAATATATTTTTACATTTATTTACCCGCATCAATGAGAATATTTAACTTATATTTCTGTATTTATCGCTCCTACGTGATGTAGAGAATTTTATTTTACTATTTCGGAATTTTTTAGATGAAAATTGATAATTTATACTATTTAGACTACTGTTCTCATTTTGGATGTTCTTAAACTTCCGACCTTCTTTAGATACATCTTGTTGAGCTTGGGGATCTGTACGGAACTTTTAACAGAACGTTTTAATACCGTAAAGATTTGAGTTCGACAAATGCATCTGAAGAAGGTGCTACAGTGGCCAAAAGCTGTAAAATTAACATCCAAGATGTCTGAACCAAATATTTATTGATTGAAATAAAAAATATTTTTACATTTCTCTATTTCTGTATGCGTTCTAGTTTTTCAATATTTAAGAATGTAAAATGATAGAAAATTGACCTCATCCTGTCGTCTCATCCTTCGGCTAACATTCACATTTGCGGTGACTTCAATGTCCATAATGTGGAATGGCTGACCCACTCAAATAAGACAGATGAAGAAGGGAGGTTCTGTCATGATTTTGCCATTGCCTATGACCTCACTCAGATTGTTCACAAGCCCACCTGTGTGCCCGATACTACCAGTATGCAAGCCTTCTAGACCTTTTTCTTACAACTTCCCCTGAGCTGTGTTCATGTTCTGTTCTGTCTCCCCTGAGTTCCTTTGACCACTCCGTCGTATCAGTTAAGATAAAAGCAAAATACAATAAGTCTTCAGATGTACCTCTCCACCATACTGTATATTGATACTCTATGTCTGACTGACATAGCTTCCGTACATTCATATCTGCATTCCATGTTTAAAAAGGATGTGTCCTCTATAGTATCAGACCTGACCGAATGGTTAATTGTAGGCATAGACCGATTCATACCATCCAAAAAATTCCAACAAAAACCTAACAGCCAGGCATGGTTCTCCCCAGAATATGCTGCTGCCATTGCGCACAGAAATCACTTTTTCCATAGCTACCAACGTAATACATGTACTGAGACTAAAGCTGCTTTCAGGACCGCCAGGAACCACTGTAAAAGAGTAATAAAAAATGCAAGAGAGCTATATGCTCAGTCCGTCAAATCCAAAGTAGCTGAGCAGCGGCTTGGTTCCCACCAGTTTTGGCAAATAGCAAATAGGATCCTGAACAGAAGTGCGTGTTCTATCCCAACCATCATCAATGAACCTGAGGTCATCTCCTCAGCATCAGAAAAGGCCAAACTATTTGCCAAGAACTTTGCAACTAATTCTACCCTCTGCAACGAAGGTCATCAACTCCCCGTATTTCCTCCTACAACAGACAACACACTATTCAACATACAAATATCTTTGTGTGAGGTCGCCAAACTAATCAAGAACCTTGATTCCAGTAAAGCAACTGGCCCAGGCGGCATTCCAATTATAGTGTTGAAGAAGCTTCAACTAGAACTTGCCCCCATACTTACAAAACTGTTTAAGCGTTGCCTTAAGAAGTGCTTTCCAACACCCTGGAAAACCTCATCAGTATGCCCTGTATTTAAGAACTCAGGTGATAAGTCATCTCCCTCTCAGTACAGACCAATAAATCTCTCGTGTCATAAGTTACTGGAATCCATATTAAATAAAGTAGTAAACCACCTCAGCAGAAATAACCTCCTTAGTGACATGCAATATGGTTTACGTTCTGCTAGATCTACAGCTACGTTAATATATAACCCTTTTTTCATTTTTCGAACTAGTGAACGAATCTGGCGTTTTATGGAAACAGTAGCTTAATTTATTTTGAGGGGTCGCAATAGTCTATTATGAAGTAAGTTTACTTTAGAACGAGTGCACTGTGCACTGCTTAAGTGAGATTTTTATTATTCAAGTTTTTTTTTGGGGGGGAGGGGGTCTAAGATTACTCGGAAATTACCCACCTCGCCATTGTGACAAAGTTAGACACAAGGCCAGCTTACAGTGGGAATTAATCCCCCCTCCTCTCGCCTCCCACCCAAATTATAAAGAGGCACTTTGAATGGTTGAAAAAGTTGCTGTGATCTTTATCCGCTGATATTCTTATGTAGGAGCACTTCAAGAGGAGTTAATGCCTAGGAGGATGGTCTCCTGGGACCGAATAAAACACTACTTAACTCTGTGATTATAAGCCGGAGGAGGACCCGTCAGTTTGTGGGAATCTAGCTCCCCCCCCTACCCCCAAAGGGGGCAGTTTGTATGAATGCAAAAATAACTATGATGAGCTTGGTTGGCATTCCCTGGCGAGGGCGCCACGGGTAATCGGATGGGTGAACAGTGTTTTTTGTTATTAAAGGAGCTTTATAAAGTATCCCACCCCCTCACATATTGTTTGAGCAGTCAATTATTTCTTGTCTGAAATAGACATGACCCCCCCCCACCTCCTGTCCCGTGTTGTTGCTGCTGCTGCTGCTTTTAGGCTATCATCGGTTGGCAAAGAAGCCTCGTTAGGTTTTGTTTCTCTCTCCAAACAGTATGGCTGACGGAGAAGGTTCTTCGTCTAATGAGACAGAACCTCGTGGATTTGTAATAATCGAGGACGACAATGATGATGCGACCAGTTTCGGCTTATATACACAGGTACGAGTTTTCAAAGATACCCGTCATCTTGTCGCGCTCTCTCCTGTTTCCTATGGTAGCGTTTTCTTTTTCAGGTGATGTTGTCAAAATGTAGCTTTTATTTTTGTGAAAAAGTTTCTTCCTCTTACTGGTCGAGCTGACATATATATATATATATATATATATATATATATATATATATATATATATATATATAAAATTGTCTTTTGGTTTTGTTTTTAAATGCAACAAAACCACCTTTTGTGCGGTTAAGGCAGGGTCGGGTTTTAATGTATGGAGAGAGAATCAAGCTGACTCTAAAAAGGCGGCACAATGGTGTAGGAACAAAAATACCTGTACTATATAGAGTACCTCAGCCGACGAGCAATGCCCTCGCATCCGAAAGGCAGAGGTAATGCTTGGGATGATGACTGTCTTATTGGAATGGACCAGATACTACACTTTGTTCCTACTCTGATCAAAATTTAGTGTCATTATTTACTTTCACACGAGGACAAAGCGAGACACGCAAGGTCAGTTTTTAATGGGGCGAAAAGTCTATATCCCTAAAATGGGACACTAGGTTTGGTGGAAAAATAAAAATGCAAATTTTGTGTGAGTTAGAAGTAATTTAATTAACTTTAATAAATTTTCGGTTGTTAAAATTTAAAAGCGAAAAAGACATCGAACACCGATTATTAGAATTTACGCATTTATGATAATAATAAACTTGTTAACAACGTAAAATATTTAAAATAATAAATAAAATAACTTTAAAAATTTTTTTTTAATTCCAGTTTCTTAAACCCGGAATTCACTACACCAATTATTATTTTATTATTCGTTATATTCGTTTGTATATTTATAAATTGTGAAATGAATCGTCGCAACAACACTTCGTTAATATAATTGTCATTTATTTTTTAACATTTCGAGATGTGGGTTTCTTTCAACAAGCGGTCATTATTCTATCACGTACATTGAAAGAAGAGTGACATAAACTAATTGAAGTAGATTGTCGACATAACCATGTCTTATTTCAAGAGTTGTCTACGAGTCTGTCGTTGAGGAAGTAAATAAACTTCTCGTCCCAAAACAAAAGTATGTAATTCGACATGGGTTAAATTGACGAAATTGGGTTGCAAATTCATAAAGTTTTTCAACGAAGAAATAATTACTATTTTGAATGTGGTTTTCTAGTTTGATTTTTGTTGTTGCCAATATTAAAATAAATAAAATTTACTTCAATCTTTTTTTTTTTTTTTTAAATGTATTTCTCGTCTTCCCAAATTCACTGACAAAAAAATATCAATAAAAACATAAATAGCCTTTCGTTCTATGAAGGGGAAGTATGACTTCACTTGGCCTATTGGCCAAGATCAAAGTGTAGTATTTGTTCTTCAGATGCGGATGCGGCAGTTGCGACACTTCCATTTCTCGTTCTCTTTCAGTGGAGGAGAAATCCTTCACGACTGAGACAATTTTTATTTTTGTACTTTTCTCCACGTTAAAAAACGACCCTGTCCCGTGGGCGTGGGGAGGCATTGTAAATGGTTATAAACTATTCTTTTTCGTTGTTGTTTTATCTTTTTAAAATCTAAGATGTGTTTAAGAATTGATTAAAAACTATATAATTAAAAAGTTTTAATTTTAAACAAGTTTGATTTAAAAATTAAAACGGTTACTTAAAAAAGCTGCTAATTTCCTTTTGTGTGCGTGTGTGTAAGATTAAATTAAGAACAAATTATAATTTTATTTCAAAAAATGAATGTTCAGTGTGTCATTTTGAGAGATTAAAAATTAAAATTATTTTATATTCAACAAACCTTATATTTTATTACCCTGTATTTATCTGACCCTGTGAGGGCTGTACGAGAGGTTAGAAAAAAATTACTTCAAAATGTAAGCGTGTTTACTTGCTTATTTAAAAAAATAAATAAATAAAAAAGATTTTGGTACTTATGCAGAGATGTTACTGTGTTGAAATAATGTTATTTAGAAAGCCATTCTTAACAAAGTTGGAGCGAGTGTTTTGTAACTATTCTCTACTTTCACCTAACAGTTTAGTAAACGATATCGTAAAACTTCAATTTAACTTGAACATACTATGAAAAAAAATTCTCTGCATAAATACCAAGATTTTTAAACATTCGTTTTAGTTTTCTCGCCACTTGTGCATTTTAACATCCTCGCACAAACTTAGAAAATCCTTCTTAACATGGGAAGGAGGGGGTGTTATCTATTCCCTTACCGCGGCCGAAACTCTCCTAAAATGGAAAAAGTGCTAAAATACACAAATGCCATTTACCTTTATATTCTATCGAAATTTATACTCCTATGTGTACTCTGAAACCCCCTTTTTTTTCTATTTAAAAAAAAATATAACTTGCATTCATCTGCAAAAGATCTAGCTAATTTGCATATTCCTTTAAACATTCATTTTAATTAATTTCCTATTAGTTTTTTCGGGATGCAGATATTCTACATGCTTTATACTTGCGTAATATTTATACGTTTAGTTTACGATTTACTTTTTTCTTTTGACGTTAATGCCTGAGCTATGAAGACATTTGCTGCAAGGCTAAAAATTAAAAACCAATAGCTATTACGTTACGCATGCATATTCGTAATACCGTTGTCCGACCTTCACTAGGTAAATACCATATATATAACGTTTTGGTTTCGATTCTCGGTAGCGCAGGCGCACGAATCTTTTTTATTTATTTTTATTAACTTTTTAAATCAATAGTATATATTGGGTCCAATATAATAAATATGAAATCTGCGTTAATCAAAATATCGTATTTAAGCGCATTTTATGACCGAGCAATGCTGGGGGCTGGCTGGGCAGCCTGCTAGTCAGAAATAAAATAAGGATCAAACATTTTGTGACTTAAAAATTATTTATTGGCAAATAAAATTATAGTGTAGTAGTATATCCCCCAAGTACTATCTCCTGTCGCAACGTGACTAGACAAGTATTTTCCTCCGAATCCAGAGTACCCCACATTTTTAAGGGGCTGAATTTTTCTCAACATTCAAACCAACTTGTTTATAACTTTGACCTCGAAGGCCTATCCCTTTTTTTTATGTATAATGAACAATTGAACATTACTACAAAAAAAAATAAATAAATAAAAATATACATCAGCTATAATTGTCAGTTAAGAGACAAATACTTTATTTTTTACTAAATTTTCATAAAAAAAACAAGAAAATGTATAATACGTTTTCTCCGATTTATAATATCAGTTAATCATCTTTTATATATTAATACGATAGCGTGTATCAGAATTTTTTGGGAATTTTTGACACCCCTAACACGAAACTGCGAATAAAATATTAAAAACAAACTCGTATTTTCTCTTTTAAAAGTGGGTTGTTTATTTTCTTTATGGACTATACTGCCAAAATAAATGATTAAAGTTGTATAAAAAGTAATAGAAATATTATTTTTTAAAAAACAGTAATGAAATCAGTTGATTTTTACGAGTTAAGTATTTTTCAATTTTTAAACTTTAAAAATCTATAAAAATTATTCTATTGATTCAATTTTTACAATATTTTCGGGGTCAATGTGAAATTTTATGCTCTTTCCAATAAACCGTTTTTTTTTTTTTTTTTTTTTTTTTTAATTCACGCCCCCACATTTTGAAATGTCTATAATTAATTTACTCACCAAAGTTTTATATATCACAAATTGAAGATAAAAGATCAATAAATATATTCAAATTTAAAACAAAGTGTTTTTTAGAAATTTACCTGTAAAATCCTAAGTTTAAATATTTTTTTTTCTTTTTTAATGAAACCTTGGTCCTTGCTCCTTTTAATAAAAAAAAAAAAAAAAAAAAAAAAATTAGAGTTTGTATTACATTTTTCGAGTAGTTCGAGCTTGGAAAGACAGGGGGTTGAATTAATTCACGCCCCCCCATTTTCAAATGTCTGTTAAAAAGTAAATATTTGATTTACTCACCAAAGTTTTATATATCACAAATCGAAGATAAAAGATCAATAAATAATATATTCAAATTAAAAACAGTGTTTTTTTTTCTTTTTTTTTTTATAGAAATTTACCTGTAAAGTTCCAAAGTTTAAAACTTTTTTTTAAATGAAACCTTGGCCCTTGCTCCTTTAATTGAAAAAAAATTAGGGTTTGAATTACATTTTTCAAGAGCTTGGAAAGGTAGGGGGCGAATTATTCAATATATTTCACGCATTCGTAAGGTTAGTTTCTGACACGCCTACGATAGCGTGTGTTATTTTGTGTGTCACGCTTATATCTATTTTTCTTCCGTGTGCCTGTCGGCTAATTATGATTTTCTATTTCTTGTAATAAATGATTGGTACTCTACAGTTTATCGCCGAAAATGGAGACGCCGTTTTTTTTGGGGGGGGGGCACCTGTCGTTAAAATCAGGAAGAAATCAATATTTTAAACTATGACCGGCGAAAGTACCGGTAGTAGAAGTACCAGTAATTTTACCAAGAATTCTACATAAGTTTTGGTTTCAGTTTCGATTCAAGATGATGCAATGCACCCAAGTGATATGTATACATCTTTTTATTTTTGAAATCACAACTTTATATGATATATAAGAAGCGATAGAAAATTGGCTAGCAAGCTTAGATAAATATTTTTGGAGTTTTAACAAGAGCTACAATAAGACCAGGGCGTCTCCATTTACGCTGAACATCCACAGAATGCCAACATCAAACATGAAAGAATCCGCTGTGGAATTTCCACATGACCCGCTAGAATTAATTCTTTAAGAAGTCCATTTTGTTTCAATGAAATAAGACTGGTTCATTAGAAGAATGTTAATATTATTTGCATTCTCTGCGTTCTTCATTAGATTTAATTCTAGTTCATTAATGGCTAATTAGGAAACACGTTTCTATAGGTTTGCATTTTTTTTTTCTCCAAAATATGAATAAAAATGAAAAGAACAGTCAACCGACTGAATTAAATATGAACACGATAAAAGTAATAAATCATTTTGACAATTTTCTTTACATATTCTTCAAACTTGTTTGTTTATATTAAAATCTTCTCATGTAAAAATTAGGTGATGATTTTATTTAAATTGACTTCACGAAAGAAGGTGCAAAAATGCAAAACAATAAAATTGTGTGATCCCTTCATACTCGACATAGGGGTAAACCATGGGACACTTTTTACACTGTATTTTCAACACCTGGCCAAACCAGAATAGTGTTCTGGTTTGCTCAGGTGTTGGAGCATGTGCTCCGTTCTGGGCTATTTTTGTTCCCGGCCAGGGTACCCCCCACCCATAAGGGAAGCTAGTTTGCCCTATCTACTGGTCTGGTGCCATATTTTGTTTCAGTGGGATGCAAACGTGGCTTACTTTTTTTTTTTAACTATCAAATCAGTTACTTGTAATGAAAAATGCAGCAGCCTCAACCTCAAGTATTAATTAAAACGTGTTTTCAAAATAATATTTACAAAATAATTTTCTTACAAGATTAAATCCCTCATTTCTTAAACAAGTCAGCCATTATGACTTCAGTGACCTTTCGAAATTTGAAAGGAAGTTGGAAGCATTTAAACTTTCGGATAGAAAGTCATTTCTGTCTGTAGAATACTTAGCAAATCTTCATTTATTAAAAGATTGAAAATTTGGGAACAGATTTACACCAACTCATTGTATAAAACAGATTTTTTTAAAAATAGCAAAATTAGTTCTAGTTTTATGACAATTTAGTTTAATAAATTAATTTAATGGCTATTAGTGTTTAAATTATTATTTTTTTAAATTTATTTTTAAACAGTGGTGCGTGTTGGAAGTACTTAATGACTAAATGCTATCATAATAATTAAATTTAACTTTCAACTCTTATTTAAAAAATAAGGAACGTCGGATAGATAGCGTTAAACTATCCCACAAGTAGTTATACACTTTAAATATAAAAGTGAAGAGAGTTTTTTTTTGTTGTTTTTTTTATGTCTTACATAGTAAGCCTTAGTCATGTTTAAATACAAATTCTCACTCGCCGAGGCAAACTGTAATAATATTGGTGCAGCTCAGTATTATATGTGCGTATATTTCCATATACTTCCACGCTAGTATTACTTATTAAACCAGTTTGTTTACCTGAGATTAAAATAAATACACGCCCGCCTTGCTGACAATAATAACATTTACTGAGCTTTATTTATTAATAGAAAGATAAAATGTCATCATTTTCCCCCACGCTGTCAACGGGAAAATAAAAATGAGATTTTATTTTCTTGCTATTTACAAGTCAACATCGTGGATTATTTTAAAGAAAATATTTTAGATTTTACTGAGGGGAGTCGGCGAAATCATTATTGATAACTCGATTTATGGTCACATACTGTATAGGATAGAACAGGTAACCATTTTTTTTTTTTTTCAGTAAATCCTTAGATACCTCTTACGCGAGGCAGATTTACCCTCCCTATATGTGACACGATGTAAGTGTAATCATAACGTTTGTAACATTTAAAAGAAGTGTCAAATAAACTAGTAATAATTAAAAAAAATAAAAAATAAAAATTTTACAACGTACGAAAATGCGTGACCAAAATCATGTTTACATCATCGACGCCTTAAAACAACGTTCCTATGTAGTGATTATTTTGAAAACGTAAACTCACCTGTTTAAAAAAAAAATGTAGCAAAAATCAACTAATGGTCAGATTTTCATGAAATTTTCGAATGTATTCAATTTTAAATTATATTTTGAAAGCAGTTTTCGTTAAATGTGTGAGGGGAATTTTTTTTAGGTGTTTTACCCCCCCCCCTCCCATATTTCATGTTACGAATACTAAACAAAATAAATTTATGTCCATAAAAATTGCAACATTTTATAAAGCTGAAAAGTTTAATTAAAAAAAATAATTAATGGTCTGACAAAGCCACTGGAGCAACAAAACTGAAGTTGGCCTGCAAGACATTATACAAATGTAGGCAAATTTTGGCATATTTTATTGGTTTGAAAATATAGATCCTTTTTTCTTTTTTTTTTTTTTTTTTTTATATACTAATTGTCATAAAATGTTAATCATAGAATAGTATTATAATCTTTAAAAAGCCTGCAATTTTTATGTAGTTTCATTCCATAGAACCAAAGATATAAACATTTCATTCAATCAGACTACCAGTATAGATATATCCATATAAAATTGCTAAAAAAGTGGTATATCTATATAAGTTCCAAATCTCAGCGACTGTTGATCAGAATTTAACAAATAAAGACTCGTCGGAAAGGTAATGACCTGAATTGTCTACATTTGCCCTTAAGGTTGTACATTAAAAGGATCATCCATTATCCAGAGCCCATTTTTGGCACTTTTTTACAGCCATAAAATTGTTCAATCATAGCCATTTGTTTTCTTAGTTTCGCATATGAATTCCAAAATATCTGATATTTCCCCAAAACCTCTGGCTTTGATGGAGGGAAGACTAAAACTTTCTGCTATGGTTTCAAATGATCTGAAATAACAGCAAGCGGGGAGACTTGATTCCAAATATTTTCATGTTATATCTCCTCTCTTTGGTTTTCATACATAAATTGAAATTCACAATGTATAAGGATTATTTGATACTGGAGATATTCATAATCGTATTCTATTCCAATGAATCCACTGTGAAAAATTTCCCCCACTCTGTATCTGTGCCTAAATCAAAACGCGGATTCCATGAACAAGGCTTTCTTAGAATTGCACGCCTGCGGAACTCTGTTCCGTCTGCCTGCTTCCCTCCGGACTACAACTTGGATGTCTTCAAGTCCAATGTTAACAAATTCCTAATGAACCGCCCTCTTAATTAAACACTTCATCAAATCTCCACACTAACGTAATGTACTTGCAATAACCCTTATCCCTGAGTGGCTTCCGGGCCTTGATAAGTGGTGATCACTGTAAAAAATATATATATATATATATATATATATATATATATATATATATAAACTCAATTATTTATTTTACTTACCTTGAAGTTGTAAATAAAAATGGACATGAGTTAATATTATATTAAAAAAATCAACATTATTTTTTTCCTCAATAATATATACTATAATTAGTTAAATTTAAAAAAAAAAGAAAATTCTAAAAATTAATTTTCAAAAGATTTAAATTGAATAAAATTCCAATATTCCTCAATATGAAGTTTTTAACCATAGATTTTTGAGTAAGGTTTTATTAATTAAAAAAAAAAATTATTTTTATATAATATAAAAATAACTATTGGTAGGCACCGCCAAAATCTTTTTTTTGGGGGGGGGGGGCAGGTAAGTACTTTTTGACGGACCGTCTTTTTAAAAATCTACCAAAAATCAGGTAATTATCCAATCAATACGAAATTTTCAGAGATTATTAAGAGAAGAATGAACTTTATAACAGTGTACTTATTTTTCATAAATGATGTTTATATATATATATATATATATATTTTTATTACAACCCACACTTGTTTTGAGGGGGTTCCAAATATGCTTAAAATAATCATCTGAAACTGAACAAAAAACATTATCTTGTTGTAAGGGACAGGATTATAGATTTAAAAAAAAAAAAAAAAAAAAACTTGTTTGCATACCTTATTTATACGTCTGAATATCAGAAATTCGATTGTGTTTAATTATTCCGCTTTTGAGTTTTGAAGTATGAAATTCAGTGACTATGTTAAGTAAAATAATTAAAGTTAAGCAAAAGAAAAAAAATTTTTTTTAAATATTTATACGAAAAAGCCATTTTAAAATCTTTGATAAATAAATTAACAATATTTTTTTAGCGAGCCGAATAATGCATGACCATTAGTAAACAAGGAATGCTTTGAAGAATCGATACAAAAAAGAAATTGATAAATATTGTGCCCTTTGTGTTAGAAAATATCATTTTTTCGATCCCGTTTGAAAACGTTTGCCGCTTTTCAACTACGATGGACCAAACGCGCTGAAATAATTTTTTTTATTCTGCTTTAAATTGGCCCCCCCCCCCATTTTGGGGGAGCCTGACCCCTCACACACATACACATTAAAAACCAAACTCATACAAATGGTCACCCATCTGGTACTGGCCAGCCTCAGCGTTAATAATACATTGAAATTTTCGTCACTAAAAAATAATTTTTTTTTTTTTGGCCTGTTTGGTCTTCGGTAGTTTGCTTTTTATCAAGTACAAATGTAAACATTGTCTCAAATTGACGCGAAGTAACTGGTTGCCTATATGAATAAGTGAAATTATTTGAAATCCAGGTATATTATAATATTTTTGCATATTCTCATAGAAAATCACCCTAAATCTTAGGCAAGAAATAAACAAATTAATTCTTTCAAAAATCTTCTTTTTTTTTTTTTTAACTATTTATATACGTATTTTTGTGCAAGACAAAAAATGTCAGTTGTTAACTTTTGGTAAAATTTAACATTTCACATTTAATTAAAAATAGTAGAAAAAGTTTTACATTATTTTGCTTTCTATATGATAAAATTCAGGGTTTTATCTTTCTGGAAAAAGAAGTTACTCAGAAATAATGGATTTTAAGAAATGTAATTTCGTTTTAAAAAACAACTTGATTTTTCGGCCATTTTTGGCGGTGTCTAACTATTGGCAATTATAAAATAGCAAATTCAGTTACAACTTGAAATTATTTTAATTGTTAAATGTTTATTTCTAGGCAGGGGTGTGTGCAACTTAATTTTAGCGCCATTCAAAAAAAAAAATGTACGGAGGTCTCTAATTAATGAAATTAACATAAACAGTAGCAATAAATGCTGCTTTTCTGATTCCATTAAAAGGACTAGCGACATCCGCAAATAGTAAGCACAAGATGTTGACGATTTCGCACAATTTGAATATCCCTACAGATCCCCTTCTATTTTTTTCCCCCCAGAAAAAGCATCCCAATTACATATATCAATCGAAAACAAAACGTTTTTTATTCATATAAAATGGCGTATCAATGAGAAAAAAAATATCTAAAATATATTGATATTTAAAAATAAATAAATAAAAATGGCGACTATTTTGAAAATGCAAACAAAATGTTTACTTGTTCTATCTTACGCTATGTTGGCAAGAAGTGAAGATCATTTCACGTTAAATTTCTATGAACCCCATTTGAAAGTCTAAAATATTTAATTATTTAAAAAATTCCAGATTGTGATGTGCAATGTGTACCAAAAAAGAAAAAAAAAACGGAAGGCAAAGGGTAAACTAAACACTGATTTAAATACTTATATGTGTAGTGATAGCGAAGCAGCTTTAATTGAAATATTTCACTAAATAAGGTAACCATATACGTTTGTTTACATTTCTGTTTATCTAAGTTAGATAATTTGTTATTTTGTCTGGTTAGTTCATTAGTTGAGCGTTGTTAACATCTACTTCACAGAATTCCGGGATTCCCACAGGAAATATCATTTTACATAATGATCAGAAGTGGAGAAGTCAGCTGCTCAAATTTAAATAATTTTTTTCACATTCATTATTTTTATTTTCATTGTTAAATTATTTTTATTGCAATCGTAAATATATCCGATTCCTTAGCTTACAGAAAAATCTACATTTATTTATTTATTCATGCAAACTATTTTCATTGTTTCAGAAATGTTTATTTTTCTCTTAGTTTTTCATGCAATAGGTTCTTCTTGATCACATCATTGAATTCATAAGAAGTCCGGGAGGGTAGGGGAGTAATCATTGTAATATGATTTCTTTTTTCATTTAATATGTACAAATTTGTTTTTGTTAATTGCTGTAATTCAAGTTACACTAAATAATACATACATCCCACAAAGACATGTATTCTTAGTGCCAAATTGTTGACACTCATTCATGAGTTTATAAACCAAGAAAAAACTGCATTCTTTCACGTGGAACACTTTTCGGTTGTCTACAATAGTCTCTTAACCTAATTACTTGGTTAATTTTAGTTTTTGTTTATTTAAACAATTGAACTGATTCTTTTTTTTGTATAGGGGTACTAATCAGTATGTGCATGTATAGTATATGTTAGGTATGTTTATACGTATATAATATTCTATCTTTAATTAGTCGATCATTATGAATTTTCGGACAGAGCTGCTGGGCATAGAGGTCGGTAATGTGGTTTATGTTTAATTAGTCTTATACAAAAAGAGCAAAGAGCGATCAGTAAGGGTCCTTCATGAAAATTCAGATACCTTTAATTTTTTGTGAAATTTTAACAATGACATCAATAAATATTTCCTAAATTTTGATATCTTTGTGATATTTCCTTAAAATATCAAAATTTAGGAAATAATATCGACACAACCTTGTAAAATTTCTGTTGGTAAATCAAATTTTTAAGCATTAAAATGAAGTGAAACAAATGTTTTGAAAATATTTAAAGAAAATAAATTTTATTTTACTGACTTATTAAATTTAATATTTTATTGTTTATAAATTACTATAAAAAGAAAAAAAAAACTTTAACATTTAAAACACTTTGTGAATGGCACCCTACAACCTAAATTCAGAAGTCCTCACTTACGGTTTTTTTTTTTTTTAATTTTTTTTTTTTACTTTCAAACTCATTTCAGATGTTCTAAATCTCTCTTAAGGAATGGTAAATTAAGACGACTTAAGTTGCCATTTTTGCAAAAAAAAAAAAAAAAAATTTTAACAAGTGCGTTCTTTGAAGAAATAACCTTGGGATTAAAAAGAGGAAGTTGACAGTTATGCAAAAGCTCTTGTGAAATCCTTAAAAATGAAAATGTTAATAGTTCAGTCTGAGTTTATTCTTGAAAAATCTGCTATAATTTTACCCTTCTAACGTCAAGTTTGATCTTTTTTTTTTCTTTTTTTTTTTTTTTAAAGCAATCTAACCCAAGTCTTGCCAATTTAATAAGAATTGAATATTATCGTTACTTTTTAATCCATGTGATAGATCTTTTTAATCAGACGAAATCTGAATTATCCAATACTTGTATTGCAGGCTCCGATTTTGGTGATTAGTCTTACGATTATTGAAACACAAGACTATGTAGCAATGGCAGACAATAACAAACACAGTGTAAAAATAAAGGGAAACGTTTATTCAATAAAAGTACAACAATTGAATGGAAATCAAAAGTCTATTTGGGATTGAAATCACTGATTGTTACATCTATGCCAACCACATTATAATCAATTATTTCAGTCCTACACCAAGAAGTGAACAAGTACTTGTTTATTATCATAGTTGTACGCCAGTTTAATGGTTTCCCTGGACCTTATTGTGCTTGCAGAGATGTTGGCAGTTTTGAGCTTAATCACCGAAACGTTGGTGAAACCAACACTCGTCTGTTGGTTTGTCATCCTCAACTAAAGATAAAGGGCTCTGTTGCCTTTACTGTAAAGGAGGTCTCACATCTCCTATTGCGAGACCTTGATTGTGTAGAGTGATCTTAGTTTAATCCCAGACTGGTAATACTTGTCAAAGGTTTATCATTTACAGACTATTAGCAAAATAAATATGCATGCAAAACAGATCTACAAATCATTCATATAAAACCAACCATTTACAGCATCAAGTAAGACATAAAGCATAAAACCTTTTACCAAAATGACTCGATTCAATATCAAATAAGCCCAAAAATCATTGATATGCCATAAAATAAAACTGTCTTTTTTCAGCATATACTGGCAAATAAGTTTAACTATCTCAGCTGAACTTTTAAGTGTAAATATATTAATAACAAAAAGCTAAATTATTTGAGCCCTGAGTATTTTTTTGCATATTAGACGCATCCATAACTCACTGGGTCATAACCACTACCATTATTTTTTTTATTTTTTTCATTCAAAAATTCATTAACTGTGATGCATCTGTTAAGAAATTCTTCTTGCATAACTAAAAATTATTACTTTTTATGGATATTATGAAGTAAAAAGCTCTATTTTTCTAATTTACATAAGTGTCTATGGTGTGTACAAACACAAAGTAAATTAACTGAAAAAATTAAATCTTTGTTCATGTATTTTAAAAACTAGTAGTGTTGGAATCAACAGAAATACATAGATGAGAGATGGGTGACTTGTTCAGTTACTTACAAATTATTACTAATGATTAATTAAAACAATTAAAATGGAATTCTTTTTCAAATAATGCATATATTTTGTGTCATTAAAGTATCGGAAAAAAGCTTGGAGGATGGAGAGATTGCAAACGTTGATGGACTTTAGTAAAATAGATTATTTGGAATAATATGCTTTTGAGTTTCAATGTAGATATAGCTTGCTGTTAGGTAATTGTTGATAGTTTACTCTTTGAGTCACTTGTGACCATTTTGTATGAAAGGTGGGTTTCGTTGGATAGTTTGAAGTTGGATATCAGTTGTAGTTTAAACTTTAGTGAAGAATCATGTAATGTAACAACCAAAGAATTAGAGTTACCCCCCCCTCCCCTGGTGTTGATCTAGTTGTAAGAAACTCCTAGTTAAGACTATATATATAGTCATTAAAATAACTAAAGAAAATATAATTTGGATTAATCTGATTACTGAATCGTTATTTTTCACAATGTTTTTGCATATTATAACCTGATATTCTTTGGAATCCTTAGATCAAACTCGGGAACCTATATATATTTACACTTTATCATCCTTAAAATAATAACTAAGAATAACATAAAAATAAGATTTCTACTCGGTCATGACTGACGGAATGAGAACAATCTACACTCCTATATGAAATTAAGGGTTCAGTCCTAAATATTTTTCAAAACTTGCTCTTCAATCTTCAGAAAAAAATGTTCAATTGTGCTATGTGAGTTTAACGAAAAATAATCTCAGCTTGAAATCGTATAAAAACGTTTAGTCTGATCAAATATGAAACAGTAGGAACCGTTTTACATAAAACTAAAATTATTTTGTTTAATCTTAGTTTTAAAAAATTTTTTTTTGAATCATTCAATATTAAGATCGTGTTTCGAAGAATTAAAAAAATATTTAGAAAGGAGTTGGAAGGAATGTAATATGTTTGTTGCATGTTTATTTCCCTATTAAATATTTTGTTTATTATGTTAAAGTTTTCAATTTAAAGGCAAATAATAAAGATTTTAAACTTTTAAGAAAAACATACAAATTTATTTTCTTATTAGTTTTTCATAATTCCTCATTATCTTCTGAATGTTTATATAACAGAATTTAAAGGTTCCCAGACATTTTTTATTCCTAAAATTTGAATAAAACTTTGTTTCATGAGAACCTTTTTTAAAGTGTTAACTAAATTCCATGCAATTTTTTAATTTTTTTTTATTTAAAAAAAGAAACATAAAACAACTAATTTCTTTTTTTTTTTTTTTTTTTTTTTTTTTTTTTCTAACAAAAATGTCAGAATCCTTGTGTAATTCTATGCAGTGATGACAGATGGTTAATGTTTTTGTCATCTGGGTCAGGATTTTAGCAAATTGCATCTGTAATATCTGGACTAGTTTATTTTTTATTTATTTATTTTTTTTTTTTTTACTTCAATGTATATTTCTGCCAGATAGTGTGCACACACATGAGCATAAACTCCTTCAGCCTTTGTATATGACTGAAATATAAAACAACGGTAGCTTTTGAATATAGAACAAATAAAAATTTGTATTTTTTAATACATTTATATATAAAGTTCTAATTCTTGTCTGTCTGTTCAAACACCTAAAGTTTTAAAGATATATCCCTTATAACCGTATATATTCTGAAACTGCATTAGCCAAAGTAGAGCTCTCTCAAAAAAGCTGCCCCGAACCTGAAGCAAGCTGTCATCAATGTATGTACAGTAATTTATTTCTAGTAATCAGTTTATCCTTGGTGTTGCAAACAATATGGTTGGTGTCTTTCTCAACTGCACCATATAATTCCTGGCATTGCAATTAGGTGAGTTTGAGGGTGGCTATTGGAACGAAAGTCGTGGAAGTTCTCAAACAGCCATTTGTTTTTTTTTAGGTATGACATGGCTGTGTCCTATTGCCACATCTATGTATAACCTTCCATCCTTTCAATCCCATGCTTGAAAATGTTCTAAGTTGGACAAAATTGCATAGTTTTATGTGACTTCAGCACTTAATCTTAGGTAAAGAATCATCCAAAAAGAAAATGAAACTCCTGAGTCAAAAACAAACAAAATAAACTGATTCTACTTCCGGAAATCAACTTTTCACTCTATTGAGTGATGATCTCTTCTGCACTCTAAACCCCCTTTCTCACAAAAGAAATCTTGCTAATCTTTCTGTCTTTCCATTAAAAAAATGTTCAACTGAGTTTCAATTTTGGATTTCTTATTGTAAAACTTCTACAGTAAGAACTCCTCTTTTTACTATCAGCCATTACAAAAAAACTTTCTTTTGTGCCTCGCATCAAATGGAATTTCCATGAACAAAGTTTCTTTCCAAGAACTTGTCATAAGGTTGTTTCCTTGAAAGTTACAGCATGGTTATCTTTTAAGATCTAATGTTAATATTTATTTGTTTGCATAAGTAATGAAGTTTTATTCGTTCAGTTTATCATATTCAATCCTTTCATAATATTATTCAACTGACAACCAATCCATCTCATTAACTCTGATCTTCTATTGCACTTTAGCCTTGATAGGTGCTGACTCACTAGTGAAACAAAAAGACTCTGAATCTGACTCTCTACCTCTGCTTGCAAGGTTAAAGTTTATTCTGGGATTTAATGTTAAAAATAAAGTAATATATCCCCAGTTGCAAAGCATTTACATATGTTCATGTATGTAAATGTTTGTACGATGATCTGTGATGATGCAGTCTTATGTAATATGATAGTGTGATATCAAATAACGCTGGTATATCTTTGTGTTTTTGCAATATTTTTTACTTTGAAGTTGTTTGGAGCAACTAAATTTTTGTCACCCTCTTGTTAAAATAATGGAATTTGGAAACAAAACTTCTCTCTCTCGACTATTGTTGGTTCCTTTAATTTTCTGCATTTGATACAAATTTTATATTTCATGACACTAAATAAAAATATACAATCTGTGCAATTCATCCATTTTATTTGTAGCTCTAAATTAAAATAAATAAATAATTACTCTGAAACAAATGACTATTATCCATCATTATCGTGTGTGTGCTCATGAATTTCATCATATAGGGGTATCATCTAATCTTTTATCTCTATATTATGAAATTAGGTAATGAACGGACCATTATGAATTTTAGAATATATGGGCACATTTATTTTTTAAAGGTGCATACAAAGTATTTTTTCATGAACCGATCATTATGAAACTTGCAACCACCCTAAAAAAAAACTTTACATAAGCTAAATATAAAAGAATTGGTCTACATCAACTTTTCATTTATATTAAGTAATAGTTAAAAACGAAAAAGATTGATGCATATACATGAACATCAATATGTTTGATATAATCCTAATCTATTGAACTTATGAATTATGCAATTTATATTCTAGGCAACCTGAAACGTAACGTGGGCACATTATTTATATATTTATTTTAATTATAGCATTCCCTAAAGGAAAAAAAAAAACATTAAAATTTTAAATTAATGCTATATTTATTGCTTATACTCAATTTGAGACAAATATTTTACTAAACGTTAGTTAAGATATTTTTTCCCTTTAGGCTTTTTCCTCTGTACTTTAATAACACAATATAACATGTTACTATTTTAGTTCTGAGATTGAGTTATATCTGAAAATAATTTTGTTTTAATTTTTCTAATTAGCTGCGATTTATAATTAATTGAACAATTCACCCATCTTTCTCTTAATCTATTTATGCATTCTCTTCCCCCTTCTCTCATTTAGAGAAAGAGTGACTCTTTATTCAACATCATTACATAATTTGTATACCTGTCTGTATGAACCACAAAAACTTATGTAAAACTCTTTACTCCAATGTGAGAATTATGCTTCGATAGAATAATTATGTTCGTGCAAAAATGTCATTTTTTGACTTTCAACTAATATATTATTTTATATATGCATTATTTTTGCACCAACCTAATATAATAAGGATTAATATAGAAATAAAGATTAGTTTTTAGTTATGTAAGGATATTGTCACAGTTTATGAATTTTCAAATGAAATCGAAGAAGAATAATGGATATGAGAGATTAATCTATGTAATTGGTTATGGCGAGTTCAAATCACATTAGATCTAGTGTGCTTATTTGAACATTCAGATTTTGAGGAAAACATATGACCCCCCCTCCCTCCCTCCTAGCAATGGATAAAATAGCAACTTGTTTCAAGACTTTTTTTCCCCCCAAGCTGAACTTGGCACAAGGAGGCAACAGGCATAGTGTACAAGTGAGAACTGCACTTGTATCATCGCTAGACTAAATAACCCGTTGTGCAAGCTGTTTTGTAGAGTTCAAAGAATATTTTTAAATTTACTAGAGTCTAAGCTGTGCTGGGTGAAAGATTATAGCTATAATGTTAAAAATTATATACAATTTAAACTTATGTATTTTCCATAAATCATTTATCAATTTTTTACATAACTTATTAAAAATAAATGCACCTTTTCTCCGTTTCATCCCGTCTTAGTTAGTAATCTAAATGCTTGCATGATATCTGAAATTTTAAATGGTTTGGTGTTAATGTAAGAATTTCATAATATTTCTGTGTGTGTGTCTCAACCTAATATATAAAGTAAAGTAAACTTTCTCAGTTTTCTTCATAAAAAATTAATATTTGATTCAGTCGTAAGTTCTTTGTGTGGATTGTTACAGCAATGTTAAGAAAAATGAACTGTAATTTGAGGTCATTTCTCTCAGAAAATACCTTGAACAGGTCGAGATTATTACTATACAAATGCCATCCTAAAAATAAAAAGCCGTAATTTTGTATTCATCAATATAGTTATTTCCGTTTATTTGGAGAAAATGGTATAGTTTTAAAAAACAAAGTAATTGTAAGTAAAAACATTACCAAACAATGAATGAATGAAGAGGATTGGAAATCTCCACATGCCACCAACTCAGAACAACTGCCAACTTGGAAAACAGCATCCCACCCCCCGGAAATATCATTCATAGAACTAAAGAACATAGAGAGAAGTAAGTGTTACAAGCCTGCTAAAAGGGAAAACCAAGGTGTACTTTGTACTCTTCATTTTTTATTGATAATTAAATGATTTTAGGAACTTTTCTGTCAATGTAATGTCAACTATTTTTTTTTCTGAATTATTCTAGAAAATATATTCCTTAATGTTTATTTGTGGAAAGTCATAATTTACAGTCAGCAATTTCTGCATGGCTTGGAGTTGGGTTTTGGTGTCCCCCCACCCAGCAGACTCTCCATCTTCAAATCATTTCACTATTTTTCTTTCTGATATTTTTGTTTATCTAATAAGTGCTTCGTTTTTAAACGATGCAAATTTTTATGTCTTAACCAGAATAAAATAACAACTGTAAGCATGAAATTGTTTTCTTTAGAAAACTAAATAAATTTTTGTTGCAAATGAAAAAATCTTAGACATTATGTATTTTGTTTACTTTATAAATAAGCTGTATTGACTCCATCTTGCCTAAGAAACATTTTACTTCCATTTTTGTTTGGCCTTTTCTATTTTTTACTTGCATAAATAATTTCAATATATATAGTTTTAACATTTAGCTTCTCATTTATAAATCTAAGAGCCAAAGCAAGCAGATAGTTAGAAGCTGATTATGTGACGAATATAGGGAGGGTGAAACTTACTACATAATGTCATTATTGTGCATAAACGAAGGGGAAAAGCAATATTAATGATGGATTATGCTATTTCATTTTTGATTGCAATAAACATTAAATTATTAAATAATATTTTAACAAAATATTAATCTCAAAGTTCCATTCAAATAAGAAATACATATGCACATGTGAAGTTGTAATTTTATTAATACATTACTAGAATATCACATTTTTTTTCTCCTGCTATACTCTAAAGATAAGTTGTGTATGTTGCCATTAGTTGACTTTGTCATGCGATGCAAAAAAAAATAGTAGAAACATCTAGAATGAACGTTTCAATTTTCTAATTGAAATGAAAATTTTCAAAAAAATTGCTTTCTTTATTTTCATAGTATGATGATCTATAGGAGTTAAACTTGTTCAGTGAGGGTTGAGAATATGTGTTCTATGGAAAGAAATGAGAACGATATGATTGATGTGTAATATGAGTTTTAAACAAATCTGATGAATTAAGAAGTTTAAATCTGATTTGTGTAGACCAAGAAACTTTGTTGGTTTGGTCACATTTGAGAAAATGGATGAGAGTTCTTGGGTTGGTAGATGTAGAACCGTTGTGATATCAGGATCGATTGTCAAGGCCAAGGAAAAGATGGCAAGAAGTAAGTCAATTTCTCAAAGCCATCCAACACATGCCTGCATGTAAAACAGACAGAATGATGATGATAAAAAACAAGATTAAGGAAAAATAAACTAGCAAAAATTTGTTAAAACTTTTTCTCAGTTTTTTTTTTTTTTTTTTTTTTTTTTAAAGAATGCAAAGAATCATATATCCTTTGGGATGTTTTGGTAAAAGTTGAAATGTATTTGCTTTTTTTTTTTTTTTTTTAATTTTTTTTTAAATTTAAAAATGTTTATTTTTAAGTTAAAAAAAAAAGTCCCTTTTATGAAAGTTTCTTGCAGAAAAATGTCTAGTTCTAACCTCTCATTGAAAACTAACTCCTATTTGATTTACTGTTATTAACTTCAACCCAACAGAACGGACTTGTTTGAGTGCAGTCATCCTGATAATAAATGATTAACACTAGAAATAAATTTCACATGCATCCAATTACACTGATCATATAGCAGTGTTATAGTCCTCTTTATAAATGAACAGGATATGGGTACTCAGTCTAGTGATTACCAAAAAAAAAAACAATATACCAATTAATGACAGAATTATAAATGAAAATATTGCCTGTTCCAAAATAGGAAAATTGTCTAAAAGAATGTGGGTGGGGGTATTCAGAAATACAGAGCATTACTTGCAAGCAGGAGTACCTTTAGCATAGACACTGAGGTTGCAGGCCCCTTCTCTCTTCCTCTCTCTCTTCCTCTCTCTCTCTCTCTCTCTCTCAAACAAAAATGCCAAATGTGTCTCCTATTAAACCAACAAAATGAGAATATACACTACCTAATTTTTTAAATATTGATAATTTAACAATCTGCTCGTGTGTGTGTGTGTGTGTGTGTGTGTGTGTGTGTGTGTTTGGATTAGATTATTTGAATCAGGAAAACGGCAACTGGCAATAAATTCACCAGATTCTCTGAGTAAAAGGTAATGCCTGTGAAGATGGTTTCTGAGGGTAGAACCATACCTAATTCAGAAAAAAGGGTCACGCCCTTTGACATATTCCAATTTGAAAATCTGGTTTGCAAAGATTCCTCCAGTTGGTATAAAAGAGCCCCTCTCCCAACTCTTCCCAAAAGAAAATAAAAACTTTATTAACATGCCTCACACTACAACAATATATGGCACAACCTGTTTAATGTGGATAAAATCAGCTACCTTGAAAGGGTACTCTTTCAGGGCAAAACTAACTGTGCAATCCCTCTGTGGAGCGCGTTGGCAACAGACAAGAAACTTACTGCCCCCTCTTACTCTATTCCATTGAACTATACTGCATTCCGGTAAAGAAGGAATAGAAAAGAATCCCTAGGTTGCCAGAATGATACAAAGAATTCCCCCAGCTGTTATGAAAACCAACATCATTTTGCAAATAAAAATAAAAAATTAGTTTCTTTCTACTTACTATTATGTCCTTCCCTCTCTATTCATGGTAAATTCCTTATTGTTTATAATGAACTATTCTAATTTTCAATTTTATACTTTTGTAGTTTTATTACCCTTTATTGTTAATAATCAGAGAGGGATGTAGGTGATAAAATTTGTATAAAATAAGAGGGTGGACAGGCAATTACTCAAAATACAGTGAAAGTAATAGACAGAAACTTAGTAAAAGATGAATGACTTGATAAGTAAATTGCAAATTACAGATAATTAGATTTTTAAATTTTTTTCAAGCATTACTTTATCTCAACACCAAGGAATATTTTAACATGTATTTTGTGTGATTAAAATATAAAGGGGAAGAAGAACTTATGGAAACGGACATTGATTAAATCCGTTTTAGTATAATAGATATAAAATTGTAGTTCACAAACTCTTAAGGTTTTTGAACTAGATCTATATATAACCAAATCTATTCTGAAACATTATTCAGGGCACTTTAATAAGTATGTTTCATTTGGATCACAAAAGTAAAACATTATTTTGGGGTCTGCAGAAAAATGACATGTTATTTTTTATTTACTTTTTTTTTATAACTTTAAAATTAAAGAATTTAAGAGTAGAAATCTTAAGGGGCTCAAGTCTTGGAACAGAAGTATTCAGGAGTCCTAATGGATTTCTGAGTAACAATCGATCTGCCTTGACCATATTTATATTCCCCCCCCCCCCCATTAATATCACTTAGACCAACATTCTCCTATTCAATGAATGCAGAGTGCATCCTTGGGTGCTACCCCTAATATTCATACAAAATCTAAAGAAAAAGGATAAATGTTTTCGACTGGCAACAAAAGAACATATTATTCCTCATTCAATCCTATGCAATACCAGATGTTCCTACTAGTAATAAATAGTTATGTCTGTAAATTTTGAAACTTCATTTTTTCACTTTTGCCATTTAGATTTATTACTGTCAGGTAAACGTTTTGTTGTGATATGCTATAGAAAATTTGAGAAAAAAAATGTTACATGTCTGAGCTGATGAAATCAGAAGCAGGCCTGCCAAAAATATCTAACCATAAAAAGTTAAATATACAAAAAAAAAAAAAAAATACCCCCACTCAAAATCCGACTCCGATGAAATTTCTAACTAGTACTACTGTCATATCTGAGGAGTTTTCATTCAGGAGTGTTTTGACAGTACAAAATCGACTTTGCAATATAGTGGGTGTCTTGTGTAGTCCTTTTCTTAAAGAAGAAACATTACTAGTTATTTTCGTTAAAGATGCTTGATTGAGCTCCAATATTTTGGTCCTTCAAAACCAAAACTTGTCTTTTTACCACAACTGAAAAGAACCTTCCCCTTTTCCTCTGTTTAGCATCAGGCAGAATTTCCATAAATTTTCTTTCCAAGGACTTCCCATGTGTAGAAAGTATTTCTATGCAACTGCTCCCCCGACAGATTACAACAAAATCGTCTTTAAACCCAATGTCAACAAATACTTGTCATGAACCATAAGAAATAATTGTTCCATTCAACATTTCTAAATCTCTCAAAATATTAATCGTCCAACATTAACCTTTATCCTAGAGTGATTTTTGAAATCCCTTTATAAAAACTAAAAAAAAAAATCCCTTGAATCAAATGTTGACTATTTGAGTCAATAAAGATTTAACAATTTGAATATTTTTATTTTTTGTTTTCATCATATTTATAAGCTGTTTGAAATGTTCATTCAAATATCACTTTAGCATTAATCGCCCGCTCTCATTCCATCCATTTTTTTTAAACCCTCAAATAGTTTTGTCATGGCTTATAAAATAAAAAGCGTAATAAGATGTTTACTTAATTATTTTAATCTGATACGTTAAAATGGGAAAGTTATTTTCTAATGAAATAATAATTATATATGTAATGGCTGATGAAATCATTAAGTAGTTTTAAAGCGCTTCAATGACTGAATGCTGCAAGTTTATATTTTTGAATGACTGCATTTGGTTGCTTGGAATTTATGAAATCTCACTGACTTACATTTTCAGATACAATCTGTCAGAAGGTTGAAATGCAAGTTCACTTTTATTGAACTGTAAAAGAAAGCATTCGTAGTTTAGAAAAGAGGTTTTCAATAATTACAGTGTCTACCAGAGGTGGAGCAGATGAATGAGGCATCTTTGTCAGTGTCAGTTGTATTCTAAAAAAAACAAAAACACAAAACAAAAACTTATTCTGGAATGTAATGTTTTTTAGCCGATTCTTCACTTGAGATAGGGAATCAACAATTATTGTAAATAGTCTGGAAGTTTACTTTGTCGTCTCTTACAAGTGGATTATTCAAACAAATAAACCTATTCAACTGTTTGAAGGTATTGCCTGAAAGGAAGGCCTTTTAATACTATACCAGAAGTATAACTCCTGCATGATTGGTGTATACAACAGCAGTTAAATTTTTCTTAATTTAAACCCTAAAATAGTATGTCGTCATCAAACCTATTTGGATTTTTTGTAGAAGATCTTCACTAATATGAGAAAAAGTTTCATCAATCATACACATACCCACTTTTGTGGTGAACCAAGTGTAAAAGAGGTTCAGACAGTTTCACTTAAGGGAACAACAAGGATACTAAAAAGAGCTCTCGGTTGGTTTCAGTAAAAAGCCGGGCAATGTTGGCAACTGGTTTGGCTGCCCCATACACAGCTTTACAATCTTCAAAGGAAGAAAATTTTTAAAAAAGTGAGTCCTGTCTAGACATTTGTTAGGAATAGATTGGTTAGGATCTCAACATCTACAGTGAGATCAATGAAACTGGTTTTTCACCATACAAAATGCAGGATAAATGCCACGTATCACAAAATGGTTGACAGTTATGTGTAACTACATGTGAAGGCAGAAATATAAGAAAACAATCTTATCATGCAAAATGAATTTTATCCTCTTGAATAAATAAGTTTTGCTTTTATTAATTTACTACAGCTCTTATTTTATCAGTTTTGAAGAGAATGGCAAGGGGTATTTTTTCTGATCTCTTCTACAAATGATTCACATATTTTTTAAAAGAACATTGAAACTACTGCTACTCATTTTGTGGTATTGAATAAAAGTTATTTTTGTTTATAGAATGAGTAAAATACCGCAAATCACCTCCAGATTTTATTGCAGGTAATAATACAAGTGTTTCTTTCATTTTATTCACCTAGAACAGAGGAATTGGTTGAAAAACTGACTCAAACCTTTACAAAAATTGCAGACTCTTGTTTCTAACTCCCTACTTCAGAGATGTAGAGCTAAAAAAAGATTCTCTGAAGTTTTGTTTTAAATATTAATCTTTATCAGACTCTTGCAAAAAGTTGCTAACTTTGACTCCTCATCTTTCTATCTTATTATTTTTCTACTTATTTTCTCTTAAAAATACATACGTTAGAAGGTACAAGGACAAAATACTTTTGCGATTTGAAAATACTCTTGAAAGTATATTTCAATAACTTTTTGGTGTTCATTTTAACTATTCGGTAAAGCACAGAAAAATGTCAGCCTTTTTTTTTCTTTTCTTTTTTTTTTTTTTTCTTTTTGTGTGTGTGTGTGTATGTGGTTTTTATTCAGCACAAGATGTTTCATTCCAAAAAAAAAAAAAAAAAAATATGACAGGAATATTTTAATGATTCTGTTAAACAGGAAACCTGTTTCCGATGATATATAATGGAATGTCCAAAGCGTACAAAACTAAATTTACAGACAGGAATTCAAATGTTTTGGCTAATGTATATATTCTTCAGTTATATTTCAATGAAAACTTTTTGGTATCTACTTTAACTATTTCTTAAAGCTATAGATTATTATACTAAATTTGACTTCAGCAACATTTGTTTTTCCCCTCATGTCTTTTATTTCCAATATAGTTCAAAAGCACAGCTAAATTGTTAATTATTTCTGGGAGTTGTTTAAAAAAAACTTGTTTTGTTTTAATTAACTGTAATTTATAATTAACTGAACAAATCGGTTGTCTCTTTTAGTTATGTATGTATTTTTCTCAATTATATATTCAACTATTCTAATATTTCTTATGTTTCCGTGAACATTGACAGAGAGTGGCTCTCTTTGCTCAGTGTTGCTATCTAATTTACATTTATAAACATGTTTGTACACATGTATATTAGATGGTAAAAAATAATTCTCTTTACTTCTACATAGTAATAAAGAGATTATATTTAGCTATACAAGAAAAATGTTATAAAAGATATGTCACAGTTGATAAATTTTATGATGAAATCAAAGAATAGGTAGTAATAGCGACCCAGCTGATCACTGGTAATATTACATTTTTTTTTTTACTTATAGCAATTTCATTGAAATGTAAATTGAAAAGTTTAGCTTTTTGTTATGATCTTTTTGAGTAGAATTCTTCTAAAAACAATTTTAAATAAAAAAAAAAAAAATTAAAAACGTTTCTTCTATGGGTCAAAAGATTTATTAACGATTCAGTTAGCTGAACCGGTGGAATTACTTTTTGCTGTAATACTTTTAATGGAGAAATTCCTACATTTTTATTATTTATATATATATATATATATATATATATATATATATATATATATATATTTTTTTTTGAGGGGGCTTGTCACCTCTGAAAATGACATACATTCTGCCTCATTGGCAACTATTACTGTTACGCATTTAAGCGAAACTGACCAAAATGACTAATACTAAATGGGTGATAATTTTGGGTAGACCAGATCTGTAATGTAAAAAAATTATTCATCATATTCAGTTAATGTGTGTTTTCCATGTTGGCATAGGTTGGGTGGCTTTTAGAAATTGACTTTCAAACAAAGCCAGGTCCTTATTTATCCACCATTCTCTCAAGTTCATCCTTATCACTTCCCATGTTTTCCTTGGTTCTCCCTGCCAATTGACTCTGCTACCTCAACTGTTCTACAATTATTAACCCAAGAACACTCGTTCATTCTTTTAACATGGCCATGCCATCCAAATTACCTCTTCTGCACATTTTTTATACAGTCCAGATTTAATCCTTCTGTCATCGGATCTATGCCTGTCTATAAAAGTGAAATTGTCTGTGTGTGTGTACATTTCCCTAGCAAACTACTGTCAATTTTCAGTCTACAGACTCGAGATTTAAGGGGTATTGAAATTTAGGAAAATCTTTTTAATCAGTTTTCGACTAGAATTTTGGCTGTCAAGGGGTCAAAGATAAATGATTTGACCTTTGAAAACTCTATCAAACTCCTCCACCAATTTTGGGTCCAAACACTTGAAATTTTAGATATAGGTCACTTGGACATGGATCAAACGTTTTAATTTGATTTGAGCCCAAAACAAATGTTAAGGGGTCAAAATTGGGGTCAAAGTTTTAAAAAAAAATGACCTCTGTAGTCTCTACTAAATTACTCGGTCAATTTCTGGTCTAAACATATGAAATTTTACATAAAGCATATTCAGACATAGGGCAAGCTTTTTAATTGGATTTTGTCTGAAAATTTTGTTGCCAAGGGGTCAAAGTTCGAAAGATTTGACCTTTGCAGTCTCTAGCAAACTATTAAATCAATTTTTGGTCTAAACATTTGAAATTTTACATAAAGGGTATTCAGACATGCAGCAAGCTTTTTAATCAGTTTTTGGGGCAAAAATTTGGCTGCCAAGAGGTCAAAGTTGAAAGAGTGGACCTTTGCAGACCCTACCAAACTCCGCCAATTTTGGGTCTAAACACTTGAAATTTTAGATGTAGGTTACCTGGATATGAATCAAACTTTTTAATATATATATATATGTGTGTGTGAACATAAAGTTATGAACAGTACATAGGGCTCGAGCAACGCCAGGTTGAACTGCTAGTACTAAATAAAAATAATTATCAAATCTATGTTAGAGAAAAACATGCAAAATTGTTACATGATTTTATTAATATAGACATACTAGCATTTCAGTCTGGCGTTGCCCGGGTGTTTGGATGTGTATGTTGAGCAAAAAAAAAAAAAAGTGGTAGTAGGAAAGCAGGCTTGAACCCATACCGCGAAGGAGGAAAGAATGGGGGAGAAAACCTGACGTCTCTGCTGTTACGACGACCGCCAAACCGGAAGTGACATTTTTTTAAATTAAGGCTAGACAATCGAAAAGAGAGGATGACTTTCAAAAATATCGGCGAAAAAAAGCGACCCCCCCCCCCCTCCATAGAAAAATGCCCAGTTGAAGGTGAAGATATTAATGTTTTTAGCCTATTTTTTTTCGATATTTGTCGTCTGAAAGGTCCGACTTTAAAACGATACTGATCTTCGTAAAATCCGTCGCCTCTGTCAAGTTTTAGGCAGACATGCAAACAGAAAACAGACATACATTTATATATTGGTAACTAAAAATATTTGACCCAAACCAATTAAAAAATTTGCCCTATCTCTGAATACCCTTTATGTCAAATTTCAAATGTTTAGACCAGAAATTGTCTGAGTAATTTGGTAGAGACCGCAGAGGTCAATTATTTTTTTAACTTTGACCCCTATTATGACCCCTTAACATTTTTTGTTTTGGGCTCAAATCAAGTTATTAAGTTAGATCCATGCCCAATGAACCTATATCTAAAATTTCAAGTATTTAGACCAAAAATTGTTGGAGGAGTTTGGTAGTTTTCTCAAAGGTCAAATCGTTGAACTTTGACCCATTAATCGCCAAGTTTCTGCCAAAAAAAAAAAACAATCACAAAGATTTCTCTGTATATCAAATTTCGAGTCTGTAGATTTAAAATTGACAGTTATTGTGTAGGGAAATGTACACACACAGATACAGACACTTTCACTTTATATATATATATATATATATATATATATAGATATATAGATATATAGATATAGAGAAAATAAAAAGGAACAAACCGTATTATGTGTTCATTAACGTTTCGTCTTTATTTCGAGACTTCCTCTGGATGAATGAGATTAAGAAACAAAAAATACGGTTTGTTCCTTTTTATTTTCTCTATTTTGTCGGAATACTATTTCCATCATTTTCATCAGATATATTATTAAAAGAAAGGGCAGTGCATATTGCTTTGTGATTACCAAAACAGCAATGGGAGACAAAGAATTGCCAGTATAATGTCATAAAACTAATCTCAAACTTCAGTTCAGCATCTTTTAAGCTTGTTTATAATTTTTAAATTGGAAGTTGTCAAGTCATTTATGGATTGGAATATTAATTATCTCTATATTTTAGAAACTTATTTACATTTTTTATTTTTATTTCACACTCTAATGATTCTTCATCTCAGTCAAATATTGAACTGCAGGTGAATTCAGCTCACTTATTGTGATGGTAATCTTTGAAGTCATCAACACATTCAACAAAATGTGGATTAAAAAAAGAAAAAAAACTTATTTCAAAATACAAAAGCATCAGATTATTCGCTATCTTTGCTGATTGAACATACAATAAGTCTTAATCTATATATTTTATACATTTTTTTTTTTTCAAAGAGAACTGACGTTTTGCATTACTCTGAAGTTCAACGTTTTTATTGGTTTTTATTTTATTGAATGAAATCTACAGAAAAAAACAAACAAAATAAATGACAAATGCTCTCCCATGTCAATATATATTAATAGTTCCCCTTTGTTTGGAACATTTATCACATCTATCTTTAGTTGGAATCGAACCGTTTTTTTTTTTGTTCTGACTTCTCAACTTCCATTCTACTTGATATAATTTTATGTAATCAATCTAAAATTAATTTTATAGTTTTTAAAACTGTCGTGATCATATGGAAAACTGACAAAAACCTAATTTTATTTGTGCATTGTAGAATAATCAAAAGAACTGTAGTAGTCAATAATAATAATAATAATAATAATAATAATAATAACAGCAGCAACACTTACCAAGGGTCCAGCTTATGCACAAGACTGACACCAGATTGAGCTGGACTGAGGGCTTGTATTTATGTACAAGCATATCCAATCAGGTGATTCAGCCAATCATAATCCAAAGAATAGACTGGCCCATGTGTGCACAATGGAATCTCCCATTGTGCCATAAATAGTTCCTCTCTTTCATGAGAGGTAACTTTAGTCTTTGCCAAGTTATCCACAACTTGACCGCTGACCGAAAGTCCACTACACAATCCAATATGCATGAAATTTTTATCTTTCTAAATATAAAGTAAATTCATATAAAAGTAAGAAAAGTTACAAAATAGAATTCAGTCGGGTTAGTTTCTGCACAGGACCTTCTCAGCTAGGGGTTTTCTTTTAACACCAAAGCTAACAGTCTAGCTCATCATTGAGATGGCTTGTTGACTGATGAATGCTTCTCATCCTGTGCAGTTCCAAGAGGTTCATCCTCTGAGATTTTGCCTTTTGAAAAGAAGTTTGTTTATTGCTAATCGTCTAATGGGGCTGGCCAGGCATTTTGCAAGCAAGTGTTTTTCTAGGACTCTGGCTCTTCAATAACGCTTTTTGCTCGGTGTGTCACAATATATGCACAGCCCCCCTCCAATAAAGAGAAAGAAATAATAAATAAAACTAAGCAAATTATAAAATCTGTGATTACTTTATTTAAACAGAATTTTAATTAATATCTTATTGTTTTTTTTTTTTTTTGTTTTTTTTTTGTCTTTTTGATGGCACCATTCAAGTTTAAGTGCACTTGTACATCCTCTGCTATAGGGAAATAGCTGTCAACACTATTGGGGAAAAAAAAGGAAATGCAATTGAATAGAATTGGGTTAGGAAGTCTCAGGGGATGAGAGTACAATATAATCACATAGTTCCAGCTTGGGAACTGGACTCTTTTCTTTTACTTTTTATTTTATTTATTTATTTATTTATTTTTTTTTTTAACCCTGTGGTAAATGTTTTTTACTGTATGGTTCTCTTCATTGAATGCTATGTCGAAAGTGTCAGGGTAACGTGACAACAGGAAAAACGGAATCTGTTGTGTCACAATTTAATGTAGTTGTTTTAGTGCTATTGTCCTTAGGGAAAAAAAGGCATGAATCCATCCCCTCCCTAAGTTTGCTTTGAAAACTCCTTTAAAATGAGTGTCAGAGCAGTGAATCAGATCAAAAACAATTTTAACAAACAACACTCCTATAACTACTACAACACGGGTCAGCGATAATACTAAGTAGATGTCACTAGTAAACCTAGACTGAAGCCAGTCATGTACCAAATGTAATGGGTCAGAGGTTATAAGATCTGGATTTCATTATTCTTGATGATCATATAATAAAATCCTTTAAAAACGAAATCTGAAAATTGTTTCAGAATTTTTTTTTAGATAAGTGTGTATTGTATAATTTGGACTATTCTTTCTTATGTCAAGATTTTACATCACTTAAATAAGCAAACTGAATCGTCAGGCCTCCTATAAAATAAACAATTTATATTATTTGAATTTCTAATATTATCTTGGCTGTTTTTACATTTTGGCCAATGTAACTTTTGACCTTCTGATTATATCTTTTCGAACATGTGAATTTTAATTTCAACTAAAAATTTTAACTAAACACTTTATTTCATCCACCGTAACTTGGTATAACATTCATTTTGTGGCAGATTTAGTCGATTTTCTTCAATGAAAGAAGTTTCTAGGGAATATTCATAAGTGTATATTCTGATCAGGGAAGATAACATTAGTTTTTGCAGGAAGATAGCACTGTTCTCCCACATAGAATGCCTGGCATTCTCAAATGAGCATCTATTTTAGTAGTGATCAGGTTCAGTTTTGCTTAATTTTGATCTACCAAAAATAGATGTCAATGTGATGATATATATATTTAATCCAGAGATAGATTGTTCTTATTCCAGCTGCCATGATCGGATAGAAATGTTATTAATTGTAGTAAGGATTGAACTTTCACTCCCCAAAACATTATAAATTAGAACTGATTGTTAATCAACACTTTTAATATAATTCATCAAATTTTTTGGTGCCTATTTTTAAATAAAATGTCTATATAAAAAATGTTTACGTACATCCAGTGGTGGGTAGTTGGTTGAAAAAATTTGACTCTGATATCGGTTTTAAAAAAACCTGACTGCAACAGAAATCATAATTCAAAATAAAACAATGACCCCCCCCCCCCCAAATTTTTTTCTTATTACAACTTCCTAACTTTGCATATACTGATTTAAAAAAAACACTGATTAAAACTTGTAACATAAAATAAATAAAAAGGAAATAATAAAATTAATGTTTAACTAAATTTCATGAAAAGAAATTAATTCTGTTTTGGATTTAAGTTTTACTTATTTTGTCTTAAAAAGAAGATTGATTTCTTTTTCTGCTTAGATATAATATTGCATATATCATGTTCCTAATATATACTTTTTTTTTTTACCATTTTTCACTTATTGTAAAAATGGACAATTGTAAATTATGTAAAATGTAAAATAGAATCACTTGGAAACTTTAAAGTTGATTCTTAAATATTAATCTTGAAGATTTTTACTTGTTTTTTACATAATGTATGTTACATAAAGATGATTTTCTCATCTGTTTAATGTTGATAAGTGCAAACTTCATTTTGTATGATATTAGTTGATAATTTACATGTAATAAAATAGCAATGTTGTTGTAAGAGCCAATTTAAAAATCTAATGTAATTACTTTGATAAAAAAAAAATCAATTTTGTATTATCAATAGCTCTTTTTTGCAACAAATGTAAGGATTAATATTTGAAAAATATTTACTTGCTTGCTATTGTAGCAAAATGTCGCATAAGGTCAAAATCCTCCAAACCCTAGGAACACTTTGGTTGGGTGCAAAATAGCAATGTGAACAGATTCATCGGTATTCCCCCCCCCCTACCCATAAGGACGCATCAGATGATTGGCAGTAAACTAAACTCCACTCTTGAAGGCAGTAATGTCTAAAAGCATCCTGGAATCTAGCTACACCATATCTCATCCAAATTAAGAAAAAATTGATGCTCCAAGTCATACCCTGATTTGTTTGGTGGACTGATTGTGAGTATAGAAATAACTATAAATTGAATATATTTTTGTACAAAATCATAAAAATCTGTTAAAACTATTGAATTACCTTTTCAATTTGTACTTACTGAACTCGGTAGTAGGTTATTTTTATTATTATTCAGTTCTCACCAAAACATTTTACGACCTACGAATGGTATAAATTAACTATAGATTTGGCATCAAGAAAAACTAATCTTCTATTTTTTTTTTTTTTTACTTGAATACCATCTGATTATTTGTGGCGATTCACAAAAAGCCCAATAAAAGTAGTTTTTTTTTTATTCCCTGCTTTATTTTAACATTTTTACTTTGGCATTTTTACAAATTCTCAAGAAAATCTGATAAGAAATACTGAAACTTATGATTCATCAACTTATTCATTCTATCTCCTTAGGATGAGAGGAGCATTTTTATCATTCTTGACTGAAATGATACGTACTCAGTTAGTATAGATATAAATGTCTGATGTTTGAAATATGAAGAGGAAAACGCACACACTTATGGGTTCCTTTCTTTTTTTTTTTTTTTTTACAATTTTAATTGTATAAAATGCTTTTTTTTTCTAATATACAGATTGTATCCACCACCTAAAGAAAATACCACCTGATACACCCCTCTTTTGGCACTGTGATGGCTCTCATCAGTTCAGAAATAGCCTGGGGATTGTTTTGATAGACATTATCTTTGAGAAAACTCCACAGATACAAATGGGACAGGGTGGGGCACAGTTAAAGTCAAGTGAGCATGAAGCTCAGTTAGGATCACACCTTAGACTGATGAAACGATTACCAAAGTGTCCCATTAGTCATTCCAATATATCAGGTGTGGGAAGTTATTCTGTCTTGTTGAAACCACTATTCAGTCATCACAACACCTCTTTGTTTGCTGAAAGCTGTCCTAAACTTAATGATTACTGGGTAGCACTCAATATTGATTAATGCAGAGGTGCATATTTGAAGCATGTTATTTAATGGCATTAAAACGGACTTTTGGGCATTTATGATTGAAACTTGGTGGACAAGCCAGACAGGCTGAGATTTATTTGTACCAAATATAATTAGATTGCAAAAAGTATTTTGATACTTCAATGTACTTGCAATAACCCTTATCCCTGAGTGGCTTCCGGGCCTTGATAAGTGGTGACCACTGTGTAAAAAAAAAAAAAAAAAAAAAAAAATTTATCAGCCGGCATAATTTATTTTTAAATATTGAATTAATTTTTGCTAGATTTTCAAAACATGTGTGTCAACAGCTTAAAAAAATCGTCTCTTCAAAAGAACATGTTTTAAAGAAGACGGTAGTGAACGTGTGTGTGTACGTGTGCTGGGTAGGACAGCGTTTGTTTTCGTGTTGTGTGTACGTGTGTGCGGCTAGCGCCAGAATGGCGGACGTGGTGTCGGAGGTTGGATTGTTAGATTGTGTAAGTTTCGTATTTTTGTAATTTGTAAATGGCAAGTTAGGAAAAAATTAAACCCTTCCAAGATGGACAATAAATAAGGCCATAATATTTTATGGTAAAGTTAAGAGCGTAGGAACCATAGTTTTTTAGGAGATGTGATTATTGGATTAACCAATCAGAAATCGTTTGTGGCACACACATCTCTGTTTTTATAGATATACTAGCAATCGGTGCCCGGCGTTGCCCAGGTGTTTTGAGGTTAATGCTGAGAAAAAAAAAACGGTCAATTTTTTAAAACTTTGACCCCTATTATGACCTCTTAACATTTATTGTTTAGGGATCAAGTAAAGTTAATAAGTTAGATCCATGTCCAAGGAATCTATATCTAAAATATCACGTGTTTACTGTTTAGACCCAAAATTGTAGGAGGAGTTTGGTAGAGTTCTCAAAGGTCAAATCGTTGAATATTGACCACTTAATCGCCAAATTTCTGTCGAAAACCTATCACATCGATTTTCCCAAATCTCAGTACCCTGTATATCAAATTTCGAATCTCTAGGCTTAAAATTGACAGAGTTTTAGCGTAGGGAAATGCACACAGACACACACAGACACTTTATATATATATATATATATATATATATATATATATAAACATGTGTGTGGCATCCGTCAGTCGAAACGACTATGGATGGATCAGCAGAGCAGAGCGCCGTATTAAGATGTTGTTATAAAAATAAACATCATATATATAAGAATAGTACGCCATATATATAACAAAAGACCATTATTTACTCAAGTGAAAGGAAAACCCGGGGGAACTTTACCCAAAAATAAATCTATATTTTTTTGTGTGTAATGATAGTCTTATAAGCGAGTAATTAATAATTTAGCCATCTTGATTCTTAACCAAACAGAAAGTTCAAGTAGGGGGAGTTCCCTTTTTTTTGATAGCGAGGCCAAATTTCGCGAATTTGGCCTTTTTTTAAAGCAGTTTGGCCTTCAAAATTTCTGTTTGGCCTTTTTCTTCACCGATGAAATCTGGAGACGCAACGGGAATTTTCGGCAAAAAAATGTTGTTACTATGCACATCTATGTAATGAAATACAATTTGTGGCAAAATTTCAGGAAAAACTAATGGATGGTTATCTCGCAATAGTCCGGACAATTCGCTAAATTATCTCGTCAAAACCTTAAATCTCGAATTTTTGTGCATTTTTTTTTTGGGGGGGGGGCTAATTTGGCATAATAGTGTCCATTTAATAGTATTATCTTGAAAAAATAAAAAAATAAGGAAAATTACCAAAAAAAACAAACAAGAACAACAAAAGTGTGCCATATTTTTAAGTTTTATTGCGTTGTTTTTATTTGCTTTTTTTATTTCATCGGTGAAGAAAATGGCCAAACAGAAATTTTGAAGGCCAAACTGCTTTAAAAAAAGGCCAAATTCGAGAAATTTGGCCTCGCTATAAAAAAAGGGAAATCCCCCTACTTGAACTTTCTGTTTAATTTCGCTTGTAGCGTTGATTTTTTTCTTTTTTCGCTATAAAAAAATAACTACTTGATGAAATTACGTGATTTTTTCTGTAGGAAAACTTTATCCCATGACGAGTACGTACAATATATTTTTTTAAAAAATATTTCCATTTTTTAATGTCAATGGAAAACTGCACAAGTACCCAAACCCGAAATGTAAAGACCACGAGTGAACGCGCGTTTTTTTTTTTTTTAGTTTAGTTTCATAATGGCGGCCGTGATGTCGGAGGTTCGATTGTTAGATTGTAAGTTAGTTTCGTATTTTTGTAATTTGTAAATCGCAAGTTAGGAAAAAATTAAACCCTTCCAAGATGGACAATAAATAAAGCCATAATATTTTATGGTAAAGTTAAGAGCTTACGAACCATAGTTTTTTAGGAGATGTGATTATTGGATTAACCAATCAGAAATCGTCTGTGGCACACACATCTCTGTTTTTATAGATATATAGAAGATATAGATAGATAGATAGATAGATATAGAAGATATATAGATATAGATAATAAATTCAAATGGTTGATTGTGTATATACTGTCATGGCCATTCAAAATTTGAAAATGATTATGAAGTCTTTAAACCAGGGAAATAATATTTTTTAGTTTAAATTAAAGTTTAAAGGCAAAATTTTAAGTATTATGAATCAAAAGAAAGCATGGAATTTCATATGCGCTCCTGTTATATCAAAGAAAAAAGACTTGAAGAACATTAATTTTAAAAGAAATTCTCACTTTAACATTTTGTAAATGTTTTGTTTAACCAGCTGTATTTACCTGGCTTACAAATTTTCAAGATGGTCACTGATGTTTTTAAAGTAAGCGAGCTATTTAATTACTGCAAATCATTCTTATATTTCGAATATGTTAAACTCAAAATTTAATCTATAGTTTAAAAAGTAAGTCTTTGATAGTTGTATATTTACTTGAATTAAGATTTTTAAAAAAAGGAAGCTTATTCCTCTACAGAACTTTGAATTTCATTTTTTTCAATTTGGGAATTTTTATAAAATGTTTTACTTTGTACAAGAATTATTAGAAGAACAATAGTTGAAATAAATGAGAAAGAAATGAATGTATTTATTAATGTGACGATTATTAATTGGAATTAATAAGAGAACTATAAGGGAAGTTTTTGAAGTATCGTAATCTGAAAAATTTGCTTATTTTCTGATGCCGACAATGATCATTTCTTTTTTTTGCTTGATTAATTTTCCATTGCTGGTGCTAATATGATAAATATTTGATTTTAAACTAATGCTTGCAAAAATATTATGCTAATTTAAAAATTAAAAAATATTTCTATAGCTAAATATTTAGAGATTTTACAAGAATCAGGATCAGTAGTTGTATTGTGGAAAAATGTTGGAATTACCCCATCACTAGTATTTATAACGTTCCAGTTTTATTATTTATGTTTACACCTATTTGAGTGCCATACAACCCTTGTATAGTTCAATACTTTCTCTCGAGTGGCCATAACGGTTCCTAAAAATTGATATTAAAATCTGGTATAATATTAGGCTACTACAAAATACTATATAGTAAGCGTTTATTAAAAAAAATGTATTACTGGCATTATTTGGAATACTGTATCATCTCAATAGTAGTTTAAATTATCCAAATGTTATAAATGATCAACTTTGATCTAAAAATTCTGAAACGCATCAAAAATATAAATTCAGAAATTATTTCAATTTTCACTATTGATGATTATTATTATTATTATTATGGGATAAATGTTGAGAATGAAACCACCTTTGAAAAGGTATAATTTATTTAAAAAATGAAATAAAATTATGATCGTGATCTCAACTGTGTAATCGATAATAAAATTAATAAATATTTGACAGCAACATTTTGTGACATCATCTACCCGATTATCCCTCATTTTTGTCACTTTTTGTAATTTTGTCAAAATTAGTGTGAAATTTCACTGGTTCTTTATGCTTCAATGTCTAATGATTCAAAGTTTTTGTAGCTAAACAATAGTAATTTAGCTGCTAGGCTCCCAACAGTTAAGCAGTCAAATGAAAAATATTCAATTCTCTGATCTGGAGCAGATTTAAAAAATAAATAAATAAATGAAAAGAAAACAAAGCCCAAGTCTTTATGTCTGCTGCAAAATTGATGAATCTCTTTCCCTTCCCCACACCTCTTCTCAGATTAAAATTTGGCTGAAATAAATCTCTGAGCTCATTAAAAAATTGCTGACTTCTGATTCCGACTCCCCACCTCTGACTCCCAAGAATAAAAAACCTTGACCTAAGTTTATTTCTTGTTTACAATAACATTTTTACAATTGTATGAGAAATTGGAAATTTCAACAAAAAATAAATCTGAAGAAAAACTAGTCAGCATTTCCAAACATATCAAGCAGATTTATTTATTAAAGGCATAGAAAGTGAATTCATACTTACAGCATTTTTTCATGCAATAATCATAAACTATTTGATTGCCTTGTTGATAATAATCTATATCTATACACTACTGAAACACTGTGGATCTTGTTATGTTGTTTGTCCCATGACATGCACACTGGATGACGTCATCCATGAAAACAGATGCGGTATAACATAGAAGATGATGTAATCTATCAGAGTGAAGGGGAGGGCGAGGGGTGACAGATCCTTTATTTAGATGATTTGTGATGAATATCTAGACCTCTGGGATTAAAACTCTATGGATCTTATTTTATCCCAATACAAAGTCGATTATGGCACAAAATGTTGATGGGCATCCATCAAACAGAAGAGAAAGAAAGAGAGAGGGGGAATGTTTTATCTAGATGACCCATAACCCTGGGAATCTAGTATACTACTAATAGTTTGGATCTTGCTTGCTTGTTATCTTGTCACTGTGGATGGATAAAGGAAGAATGAATGGTAGTAGCTGAAAATCATTCATCATTAATGACACTAAAGAGATTTCTAGCAGTTTCAGTTCTCTTGAACTTGTGTAATGTTCTTTCTATATGACTAGCATTTCAGCCCGGCATTGTCCAGGTGTTTGGATGTGTATATTGAGCAAAAAAAAAAAAAAAAAAAAAAGTGGTAGTAGGAAGACAGGCAGGCTCGAACCCGTACTGTGAAGGAGGAAAAAAACGGGGGGGGGGGGAAACCCTGATGTCTTTGCTGTTACAACTACTGCCAAACCGGAAGTGACTTATGTTTAAATTAAGGCTAGACAGTCGAAAGTAAAGGATGACTTTCAAAAATATTGGCGAAAAAAGCGACCCCCCCCCTCCATAGAAAAGTGCCCAGTTGAAGGTGAAGATATTAATGTTTAAGCCAATTTTTCGATATTTGTCGTCTGAAAGGTCGAACTTCAAAACGATATTGATCTTGGTAAAATCCGTCGCCTTTGTTGAAAGTTTTAGGCAGACCTGCAAACATACATACACAGATACATACATTTATATATTGGTAACTAAAATTTTTTGACCCAAACCAATTAAAAAGCTTGCCCTATCTCTGAATACCCTTTATGTCAAATTTCAAATGTTTAGGCCAGAAATTGTCTGAGTAATTTGGTAGAGACCGCAGAGATCAATTTTTTTTAACTTTGACCCCTATTATGACCCCTTAACATTTGTTTTGGGCTCTAATCAAGTTATTAAGTTAGATCCATGTCCAATGAACCTATATCTAACATTTCAAGTGTTTAGACCCAAAATTGTCGGAGGAGTTTGGTAGAGTTCTCAAAGGTCAAATCGTTGAACTTTGACCCCTTAACAGCCAAATTTCTGACCGAAAATCGATCACATAGATTTTCTCAAATCTTAGTACTCTGTATATCAAATTTCGAGTCTGTAGACTAAAAATTGACAGTTATTGCGTAGGGAAATGTACACACACACACACACACATTCACTTTTATAGATATATAGATAGATTAGTTCTATTTCTATTTAACTTATCTTGGTTGGTTGCTGGTAATCTCGTATGAGTTAATTTCCGCACTTGAGGATTTTCTTTTTGCTGTTTTCATTAGTGTCGTGCATTGTATAGTATCAATTCGCTTTGACTGCTGTTTACTTTTTTTATTAACTGTTTCTAGAACTCCCATGATTATTGGGTACTTTTCTTCATATTTTGCTCTCTGACCAGTTCCGTGATCATTTATTATTACTATTTTCACACAAGTCATTATTAGGGATTGCTCACTGGTAATAACAAGTGGTATTCCTAGAGTCTGACTGAATACAGATTAACGCTCCATCTTGACTCTTAGGAACCATTTTGTATGGTACAAACTGAGACTGGTGCCATTATTTGGAAGGAAGGGAACAAAATGTGAATTCTGCCAGGTTCAATTCCGTTGACTTTGTGTTATATTTTTCCTATATTTTGTGTGTCAACTATGATTGGTTAACGTTATGTGGGTTCGTTCCCAAACTTGAGGGTTTTCTTTTAATATTTAAACTATTATTATTGAAGTTTTTATACCAGCATTGACCATTGGTTTTCACTAAAACTCAAGTGGCAACATGCCCTCTTCATTTTCCAAAGTATTTTTCAATATTCTTGCACAATTCAACGTCAGTTATTATCTCAATGGCCCTAATACCCACATACTCAATTGTTCGTTCTTCCCAATCTTTCTGTTGTCATCCATTAATATTAATGATTAACTGTTGTCGCTGTTTATGATAAATGATAGGAATAATTTGTACATTAAACTTTCTCCTTCTTTCACATCATCTTCACTTTTTTAGTGTCCTTTGTACAATTGAACGTTAACAACTACACCTTTCCAAACAATTCTGTTGTCATGACATCATTTTTCAAGGGTGCTGATACTAGTGCTAGTACGAACTGGTGTTATTTCAGTTTTCAGTCTAGACTAGTTGCCTTACCAAGGATTGAGTCTTGTCTACTTTACTATTTAAACTAGAGATGAAGGAAGGACAGCTTGATTTTTTTTTTTTTTATGTAACTCAATTAAATGTTATATAGATAAAGGACTGTATACGAGTTCGTTTCCTATGACCTCAGAAACTGCTGGGCCGATTTTTAATTTTACACGAAAGTCCTTGATGTATCTGGGAGTATTCGTATGTAGGTTTTGTATCGAAATGCATCTAATAAGTATTGAAAATTGATAATCGAAAAAATCCGCTTAAAGAAGGCAGTCCGGTTTTGGTCGAAGTTAACTCTTATACAACCTAACTAGTGCATTTGGTAAGTTTTATCACTGCACAAGTAGAAAGACTCTTTCTATAAAATCAACTGTGGATTCTTTTATGCGATAGGAGTACATTAAAAATTAATGTTTCTTTTTAGAGCACAATTGAACCATGATACTTAACTTTTGTACGTTTAATCTTAATTCAAGTGATTATGGAAAAATTTCATAAAATCGACAGTTGATTCTTTTATAAGATGTTCGAAATTAATTTTTACTGTTTAGAGCACAATTGAACCATATTTGACTTTCGCATTTTAAACTTTAATGAAACCATTATTTACAGATAACTTTTCTTTTTATTACATTTTCACCCCAAACAAGGCACATTGCCACTTTGATGTAGGGGGTTACTATCAGGGACTTAAGCTACAGGGGTACTATGTAAGGAGTTGGACAGCAAGATATCGGTTCACATTACACTTGAACTTCTACATGTCAGTACAGTTGGGGAAGCAGAGACCCAGAAGGGAATTCCAAAGTCTAGCGGTTTTGGGAAAGAAACTACTGGAGTAGAAGGCTCTCTTACATCTAGGGATCTCTGCTGTGAAGGGGTGGGATTTAGCTAATTGTCAGGTTTGTTGGGGGTATGTACGTCGAGCGGGGTACAAGTGCTTGCACTTCACTAAAGAATTGGTACTACAGAAGCAGTTTTCCAGCAGGCAGGAAAGCAAGATTCATTAAGGCATTTGTTGTAAAGTTTAGAGAGAACTGGAGCTACTTCGGCGGAGCACTTTTTTAATAGCACAATCGGGATGAGATCAGGTCCACATGCTTTTGAAGTGTCATGTTTTATGATAGCATGCACCTGAGAAGGGGTGATTTTCAGATAGTCTAGTGTGGCGTCTGTCGGCAAAGGAAAGTCAGGGAGGGGGTGGTTAGTAGGGTCCAGTCACGGGTGGCCGTGGTCCAGTGTGGAGTTGGAGGCAAACCGACTGGTAAGCATGTTAGCCTTCTCGGTTGCTGAGCAAACCAGCTCATGATTGTTGGATAGGGGCAGAATTGTTGATTGCTCATTATTTACCACACTGTTGTAGATTTTCCAGAAATCACGGGTTCCTAATTTCTGTGCTTTGATGCGTTTTTTGGTGGTTTCAGTAAATTCTCTCTTAGCTGTCACTATTTCTTTCTTACAGTTACTTCTGGCTTCTATATACTTCTGTCTGTTTGGACTGGACTTATGTCGGTTAAATCCGTGGTATGTATGCTGCCTTTGCGCAATGGTAGCTGCACAAGTAGAAGTAAACTATTGGAGAGACTGGGGCTTGCTATAAAATTTCCACGTGGGAACATGTGCTTCAATTGCCGTTTTGAACCATGGGTTGGAAACGTAACCATCTGTGAAGCCATGTGTTGTACTACCAGTTGCGTCTATAAGTAGAGAATCCAAGCCAGTTTCTGTGGTGGACATTGAAGTCACCAAATACATGCACTTGAGCACTAGTGTCGAGGGGAAAGTGCTGTATCTATGTTGTCAGAAACTTTGTTTATTAGGGTGCAGTCCTGGATCGAGGGAGCGGTAGAGAAAATAAAAGTAGCTAATGTTATGTTGCATGTTAAGTCTAAAGCACATAAAG